>NW_023662272.1:10000-40000 GCF_015228065.2 Penaeus monodon | reverse complement strand
TGCGTGTGTGTGTGTGTGTGTGTGTGTGTGTGTGTGTGTGTGTATGTGTGTGTGTGTGTGTGTGTGTGGTGGGGTGTGTTTTGTGTGCGTGTGCGTGCGTGCGTACGTCGTCGCGTGCGTGTGTGTGTGTGTGTACATATATATGTGTGTGCGCGCTATGTGTGGGTGTGTGTGTGTGTGTGTGTGTTGTGTGTGTGTGGTGTGTGTGTGTGCGTGTGTGTGCGGTGTGTGCATGTGTGTGTGCATGTGTGTGTGCTGTGCGTGAGTGCGTGTGCGTGCGTGATTGTGTGTCTGCTGCGTGCGTACATGCGTGCGTGTACGTGTACGTGTGTGTGCATGGGAGTGTGTTTGCGGTCTTTGTATGCGCGTGTGTGACGTGTACGTGTACGTGGTGTGTGGCGTGTGCGTGTGCGGGTGTGTGTGCGGGTGTGTTGTGTGGCGTGTGCGTGTGGCGTGTGCGTGTGGCTGTGCGTGTGTGGGTGTGTGTCAGGCTAATCGGTTAAAAACGTAATTATTTGGGTTGTAATTTCCTCGGATTTAACGTAGATATGCAATTCTCTGTTGCTTTCAAATATGTAGTAAATAATTAATACAATGTTTTAATTGATCACATACACGGGCGCACAGACGCACACGGAGAGTCAGGTGGACACACAAACGTTGACACTTGGTCCGAATCAATGATTCTTGCTTTCAATGGCAATTTTATTTTGGTATCATGTTTATAATTACATATATATCCTATCTACACATGATATCTAATTTTACATGCGTGCTCATCTGGCACTGAAGGTCGTGTGCGACTGGCGGCTACTTCGGTGTCAGATAGGTCAATTACTATGAATGGACCAATTCACCGAAAAGTTCATACTGTGTTCATTGACCTGAGACTTTCATAACATAGTGTAATACTGAAATAGTATTAAGTACATAAAAATATTAACGAGAACAGTTGTAAAAAAATTGTAAAAACAACGATGATGATGTAAACTTCATATATGATAATGATATGATTGTGATAGAAAAGTATAATATAATGATGGAGCGCGTTCGTAACTTAACATCGAGCAATGCAATCATTTATGATGGTAACCACGGAAACTAGCCATACTAGCTACATCCATATATGATATTCGAGTAAGAACTCATTTGAAAGATAGCGTCTGCTCATTAGCCTGAATCCACATTCTGAAAGGTGTATACATAAACCACTGCAAGAATAGGGTTCACTTCTTCCCGGTGCCTTATTGCAAATTAGGGAACAGGCACTATGCGCTTGTGTACCCTCCCCCCCCCCCATAGACTATAACATGCGAGAGGTTTATTGTCTGGAAGTTGGAGTATTTCTTTATATATACTGGAAACAAACACATTAACGAAGCTACTTAAATGAAAGCATTGCAATTCAATATAACGATTTTTCGACTGTACTGCCATGTTATGTAAATACCATTATTTTACAACTATAGTGGTAATTTGTCCATAACAACACACACAGAAACTATAAAATATTCACAGTGCGTTGATTTGTACAGTAAAATAAAAAAGTGCTAATAAAACAAAGGGTTAGTGATCTTAACCTTTTCTGTCGGGGGCGTTTTGCCATAATTTCTTCTGATATGGGTGGGCGGTGACACAATTCTTTTGACAAGCTTTCGACAACTTTTTATTCAATATCACTGGGCTCTCATGCCACGTGACTTCTCTACACCCAATAATTGAAGCATACACACTCGAGGAGCACCCGTACTATAACGAAAATTTACCATATCACACTGCATGAATAAAGAATATATAAGGCCTTCTCACAACTTTTGGGTATTTTAGAAGCAGTTACTTTTGATAAACCACTATAGCTCCTTTTATATGTATTGCACTTCTCGCAACATATCACAACAAGGCCTCGAAATCACTACCTTTACTTTTTCTTTTCTCAGGACGACTGGCAAATTTTTCGTTGGTATTGTAAAAAATTAAAGAAACATTGTGATTGGTAACTCGTGACATTCGACTCTCATTGGCTAGCGTGTGTAAACACTGTCGCAGAGAACAGGGCGAATAGTATCTCTACGCTGTTGTGATTGGTAGATCGTGTATCATTTATGACCGTCTCTCTCATTACAAATTCATTAGTGTTACAACTTATACAATTTATCCTTCTCATGCATAAAACTTTAAACTGTCTATTATTAAACGAAGATGCACACATGCAAAGGATTAATTACTGCCTCTCCCTTAAATGAATAAAGGATGTGGTGAGTTTTGTCACCACAACGCTTCAATTCCCCTCCAATAAATTATAAATGCATTTGCCCTGTGTGTGTCTCAATTAGATTTACCTAAAACGGACTCTTTAAACGTATTCCTAGTACTGTATAGCTTGAAATATACTGAGTTGTATTCCCCTCGATATTACTAAAGTACTCTTGAGAGCATCAAACCTTGTGTAGGGTTTAAATTCAGAACAAACTGCAGAGAAAACCAAGTCTACTTAGAAAAATGCCGACTGCATATCTCGTATGCTTCGCTATCCTCCGTTTTTTTTTTTTTTTTCATTCATTTTCCACACCCCTACCACAGCGTCCAAATCACAAACAAATATTTAGAATGTCCGCGCGCCGTTGGTGTGTTCACAACTGCATGATGCGCGCAACGTCACAATTTGCAGAGTATCCGATATATTGCTTACGAAATCAGGATTTTTACAACTATAGATTGAATTCGTTTTCTGTTATCTGTTATACAACGTTATAGCAAATTAACAATGCCTATATATCTTTTATAATGATTAAGAAGCTGACAAGGCTCAGGATTTTTTTTTTCATTTTAATCACACTTGACCTTCCTTATTTGTTGCCACTTCTTTGTTATTTTCTAAAAAAAAGACTAACATAGTCGTGAAGGACTGATAAGAGATAACAATTGAACGTCACTACTGGCGTAAAAAATAATTGAAGCCATACTTGCGGAAGTAAATGTTTACTGGACTGATCTTTTCGTGCCTATCATATTGCTACTGCAACTGCTTTGAAAATAGATATTTGATAACAACATACAGCCTGCAATCTAAACAAGTTTTAGGTAACTGACAACTCCCTCCGTGCACTGTGTGCAACAAGGAAAATAGCTGATTTTGTGTGATGCCCTTGGCCTTTTTTTTTATTTTTTGCGTGTGCGACCATTGTTATAGGAATATTTGCATTTGGAATTTTTTAAGCTTTAGGGACTTACTACATGCAAAATATTCCTGATAGTATCCTGTTGATACTTTTATTATGAAGTGTTACCATGCCACACAAAGAACCTTAGCATGGTCTAATTGGGTGATTAGTCCATTATAGAAATAACCGCTCGTCTCTGTTATTCTACTGACAGCCCTCATTTGTCTCAAAATGTTGTGTTTAGTGAGCAGGAGCGAAGCGCAACGAGGAAGATGTGAGATCAAATGCCACGCGGCATGTGCGTTTTGTGTATGTGTCTGTGTTTATTTATGTGTGGTAACACCTGTTTGTGAGGCGCGTGCGCGTGTGTGATTATTTATTTGTCGAGTTTGTGTCTGTGTTTTTGGTTTTTTCTTTCTTGAGTGTATGTGTGTGATTTCTTGTCTGTATGTGTTTGTTTGGTGTGCGTTTGTTTGTAACGCGGCCGTTTGTGTGCTTGTTTAAATGTGATTGTGTGTATGGCTTTGAAGAACGCGTGGCGCGCAGCCTATGCGATTTGGTGTGGTGCTGTGATCGTCCGTGTGAGTGCGTGCTTGAAAATAATTTTATATCGCCCACTCATTCTTCGACTCGGTCGCAGAAATTCTGTCTGGTTGTGACAAACGACTAAGTTATCAAATTGGCAGATTAAGTTCAAAGTGAAAATAGTTTAGTCCAAGGAAGTACTGAAACATATTTTGTTTTTTGTCAGATATTAATATTCGGCTATGGAGAATTTTCTCTTCCTTCTTTAACAACAAGCATTGCGGCACAACAATAATAACTAGTGTAATCTGCATGAGTATCATTGTGAAATAAGATGGCCACAGTCACCATGATTTTTATTTCTTACCATGATGACTAACATAATTTCTTTGAATTAACAAGTTCCCGAATCTCATCGTTATTGGTTAGGATAATCTTATCATTACCACATTAGTACTGTTTACATTTCGTTTAAAATTGTCATCAGTAACATTATCACCGAGTATCTTTGATATGATGCTAATAATGATTTAGCATTAAATCATATAGCGCAGCATTATTACCTGGCCATGAACAACACAACAACTATGTTGCGGCACTAAATCATAAACTAATCAATAATAATGATGAGTGGAATAATAATGAAAATAATATAATCATAAAATAGAAATACAACTAAAATACTCATAACAATAGCGTAAAAGTTTTATATTAATAGCTACTCAAGATTGAATAATAATCGCCATTACTGCTTATGGTTATCTATATCATTTAACTGCTGTGCAAGAAATATATACATAAATGGCACAAAATAAAAATAGGTTATAGTGATGGAGATAATTATTATATAAATCTATTTTTTACCTTTATTAATTTTTTATATCTTCACACACTGGTCACAGCTAGAATGCAATAGTATTTAAAGTTTTAAACGCACGAAACAGAAGATACATATATGCATGAAAAACGACAGAAATGTGTTTAATGTTCATCTTTCCTCTGCACCATCATAAAACGATTGAAAGCCCGCTTCTCGTCCGATCAAGCGAAGCAAGCAACGTTGGGTGTGGTCCGTAACTTGGGATGAATGATCGCCTGGGAACCCCAATGCTTTTGGCATTTTGTTATAATGCAATGTATGTTTGGGGATATTTATGGTCAGTGGTGTTTTCAATGTATTCCTTTCGACATACTGCTTAATAAAAGAAAAGTTCATACTACAGTGTTTGAATTTAAAAAAAACAAACCCATAAAAAATGACTGATGGACGTCATTAATAATAACAAACTTATGTTTCAATAAAACAGTAAAATACTTTACGCTGGCAAAGATCGGGAAGGGTAGACGAAAACACGATGGAAACAATTTAGTGGTAAATAATAATAATAATAATAATAATACAATAATAATAATAATAATAATAATAATAATAATAACGATATCTGCAAAAAGAACAATAAACCTAAACATAAAATGATAAAATGGATATCCGTCTCAGGAAATAACGATTAAATTTACCAATATTCGAAGCAATATTTTTTATCAAGTGCAATATTAAAGTTAAGATCCAATGAGCCAAAAAAAAGTTAAGCAACTTGATTTTGGTCAGTACTCGCATTGGAGTACCACCTGAAAAACAGATGGTTTTTCTTTCCCTATTATTAATGCACGCTTCTTTTACTTATTCCTTTTCTTGCACTAGTGTAGTATATGTTACCCCCAAAGCGGCGGTTCACTCGAGGCGCATCTTGGTTCTGATTATTAACTCTGGTAGGTCGGGTCATTTATAGAAAAACAGATTACTTTTGTTCGTGGATGGTAGAAAGGCAATACAATATATTTTTACGGATAACCACTAATAGAAGCACAACAGTATATCTGAGTACACTAAACAGATTTAGTTAGAAACTCTATATGAAACTATTACAAAGAAGCACATAGGACCCAAGGAAACTACATATAAGTGAAAATCTCGAAAACATGTCCACGGCCTTTAGCTTATAATCTATTCGCATCCCTATCGGCAAATGAGTTTGCTATAATTATCAATCCTGATCCAAAAATAGAAATCTTAATTATTTGTATCATTAGCTTAGTGATCACAATTACTATCATGTTTTCTTCTTTACATGATCGCTATCATTTATTTTATCTGATTATTGATTACTAATTCTCATTGGTAGGTACGATTATACCACTATTATCACGCATTATTTCTATTAAATTTTTTATTTAATTAATCATCAATATTAATACCAAGGTAATCTAAATAGATCATTATGATTTACTTTTATCATTATAGTAGCATCATTTGATATCATCGTCGCGGAGAGAATTATAGCATCTAAACATTTATTAAAAATTCTGATCTAAACAGATTTTTGCGGCAGTTTTTACAAAGGAAAAAATAAGTTAAGTTGTAATAATGATATTAATTGTGTTAAACAATAACTGATCGGTAATGATAATCTATGAAATTACAATCGTAATAAAATGGTTTGTAGTACATAAATCAGTCTATGAAGAAAAATAATTAATATATACATATCACGATTATGTTTTTAGCAATATATTTGGCATCCATTTAGATTCTTTGCTCTGTAGGTCGTGTGATTTTCATAAAACACATTTTTTCCCTTTCGGTCAGATGAATGTTATGATTTTGTGTAATGGCAGCATATATAAAATACATTTGCTTACAGAGTAATTATACCATGCCAGTAGATTGGGATACTATCCGGCCCACGCCTGACCTTGTGGCTTATAGTTAGGCTATATCATTTAAGCTCTGTGCAGGAAATACTATTGCAATGTGTACACCTTAAAAATCATAAATAATTTATACTATCCAATATCTGAGCATTGCGGTAACAAATACACCTATCCACTGTATATTTACATTATCATCACCTGCTGCTACAACATTATCATTATCATCATTATGATGGTAGTCATGATGCTACAATAGTGAAGAATGTTATATCATTAATGATGACCATAATCAATGATACTAACTAGCATCATAGGTAGGCTTAAATAACAGTTATAACATACCATGAGTATAGTGATCGGACGAAAAAGCGGTGCTTTTCAACGTGGTATGTCGTTTCCAGAATATTAGCCACTTCCTGTCAGTACTCATGTTTATATTATATATATATATATAATATATAATATATATATATATTATATATATATATATATATATTAAATTTCATATATGTGTATTTTGTCCTTTGCAACAAACTTCATTACCATGATATTCCCAGTCCATCACTTAGATCTGCTCCATATTATATGCATTAATAACTCGACGACCACTATCGGTCATATAGCTAATTCTAACTCCAATGAAAATTAAAGAGAATGATTATGATAATAAATAAACTAACATGGTGACCATGATCATAATGAAACATAGTAAAACCAATTACGATTGGATAACCTAGTTTATTGTGCCTTACCTACGCACGGCACTGGCCACTCGTGTATTAAGATTTTGCAGAGCTCTGACCTCCTTTTTACGCAGTAACAACAAACTAGAAAGTCTTGTGCCACAAGAGTTACCCTGGAGCCCGTTGCCTCTCGTCTCGCTTGACATTGTTTGTTCCTGATTTGTCCCTAACGTAATTAAAAGTAAGTAAATCTTGTAATTACACATACATTATAGTGGCTTTGCCGCACCATATCAGTGCTCTTGTTTTTTGCAGTGACACGAGACTACAGTAGGGCGTAGTCACACCCCACCTCAGACTCGCAGTTCTCTTCTCACAGGGTAGCCCTTTGGGCTTTGACCCCTGGGTAGGGAGGGCCCAGTATTTCTGGGGCTTCCTTTGGGCGCCCTTTTTTTTCTCCCTCTAAATTTTTTTCCTCCTAATGTGAATTTCCTGAGCCTGCCGAGTTCCTCGTGAGCTCCCGTATTCGCTTTGAGGGGTGGGCATCTACTTACCAGTCCTTCGCGCCTAGGCAAGTTCTGCGGTAGGGCATTGTCCTACACATGCCTCGATCCCTCTGTGGTACTGGCGAACGCAACCAAGGCTTCCAACTGGGGGGGGGGGGTAGAGGACGAAAAAAAAAACTGCCTTACTCTATAGCTTTGTTGTTAGGTTCTACCAACAGTAAGAGTTTTGATCCTTCCCGGAAAAAATTTTAAGCAAAGGGGTGTCGGACCTGGTCAGATGGGGCCCAGTATGGATGCTACCCCGGCTACCCCTTCTCCTCCCAAGGGGTAGAGGGCGAACTACGACCGTCCTAAGACAAAATTCGCCCTGAACAACGTAACCCCTACTAATGACAAATCTTGAAGACGCAACTATTCAAAATCCCTACCGAGAATGCAAGGGTCCGCGAATGTAAAAATGCGTAAATGAAAATCATCGCTTTTGAACGTGGAACACCCTTTATCATCAAAAAGGTCCTTGGAGTTTCAAGTGGACGGCCGATTTTGAATTTTGTCCCAAAAATTGCGAGATGGAAGCCTCCTTGTTGGGTCAAGTACAATACAACTCCCAGAGATTAAGGATTTACTTAAGCTGACGCAATTCTGATCTTCGAGTTAAAGTACCTATCCCTATTGGCCCAAATACCCTGTAAGGGAGTAATCTTCACGGGATTTGAGGACTAAGATGAATAAAGTGAATTCTTGAGAGCTGAGGAACCAAGACGTAGTGGACGTTAACTTGTTGACCAAGAAGGACGGGAATGTGCGAACGAAAACTGACTGTTTTTTTTATAAACCTTGCTTTGAATAAAATTCCAGGAGTAAAAGGTCAATGTGGTTATGACGTGTTCAAGTAAGACCTATGTCCAAAAGCCAATGCATTGTAATGGAGATGCCAAAAATTCGGACACACCTCATGAAGATGCATTGATAAAGACTCAATAAATTGGTCTGCCGTAAATGTGCTGAAGCCATGAACACCATCAGCTTGTACTAGCCAATCTCCAAATGTGCTAATTGTTGAGGTCCACAACAGTCGGATCGGGCTGAATGAAAGATCCTGAGAAGGAACCGAGACAGAGCATATATGAGGAAGCATGAAGTTAGTTATACTGAAGCTAATAGGAAGTGGGAAAGTTTGACACACAAACCCAGATACTTCTATGCCGAAGCATTAACAAACATCACCGCCTAATGCTAGTAAATTTCAGTCAACACCTGGCAGCTAAGATAAAGAAATTGCCAGACCTGAAACAAACCGTGTAAAGAATTAAATATTAAAGTTTAGTCATTTGACTAAATTGGTCGATCAAATGCTGCATCAACCCAGCATAAAAATCCTAAGGAGGCTGATAACCGAATCACAGTCCGGAGTCGCACCTTCCCGCCGGGCTACTCCTGTGAGGACTTCGTCTGGCTCGCGATCGGCTTTCTCGGAGAGAGCAGATCGAATCTGTTCAAGTCGTCTCTCTCCGCCAGGAGGTGCAGGACATGTAGCCTTCTGTGCTCCAAACCATCCCGGAGAGAGGTCCCGGGAAGCGAGGGAGAGGAGGTGCTCCTCCCCCCCAAAAAAAGAGTAAAAAAAAATGTGGACTAAGGCACTTCCCAAACCCCATAAAACGTAATCTTCGCGTCGACCATTATTACAATAGAACTGTCCGAAGTTTTATATCTAAGTAAAAGACCTTAATTATTAGGCCTCGTCCTATGCTCCGATATTACTAGTTCTCCAAGAAACGCACTTAGGTCAAACTCGTCTCTGGACGAGGTGTTTCGCTGGGAACTACCATTTATGTCGGAAGGATCGTGAGGGTAGGTGTTGGAGGGTGGAGTCGCCATGTACATCCACCAAAGCCCCCTTTTACAGAAATATGACTATTGATTCTACTTTGAATTTCGCATGCAAAGTAAAACTTATGGCGGCTATCTGGCTATAATGTTCACTTTATTGTCCACCTGATGCAGTGATAGCCTATGATGAGCTCTTTGCCTCTTCAGGAACGTCTGCCACAAAATAAAGTATTTTAAGCTGATTTTAATGCTCATCATACGTTAAGGGGGGTTCCTGTAGGTGGATGGGAGAGGGAGGCAAGTATTAAAGTTGATTAATGAGTCAGATTTATCCTGATGATGGTATTCCGACGCGGGTTGGACGATATACCGTTAATTTGAGCTTTATTGACTTATCACTGTGTCTTTTCATCAGATAGCAGCCAAGTTGCCTGTGGCCAGCATTGACGACTCGTTGGAGTCGATCATCTCCTATTTTGATTAATATTCATGTGCACAAGGTGGAACGAATTCCGCCCTAAATTTAACGTAAAACTAGCAGTACTGGTTCGCCTTCACAATGCAGCGTCAAGCTCGAACTTGTTGGAGAAACCATTGATGATAAAGTAAACATATTCAAGAATTTCCATTATAGAAGCAGCATTGCCATCCACTCCTAAAACTTCGACAGATAGCGTTAAGCATAGAGTTCCATGTGGACACCAAATTGCCGCAGGGCACTGTGGCCGACGCATTCACGCTTTTCAAAATAACATCAATATGAGACACTTTTTGTATTACAACGAGCAAGAGCTAGGGCTCGTAGAATAATAAGAAAAGAAAAAAAGACTCCTGCCGGAGCTTTGTCCTAAAATAAATAGCAATAAAAACATCAGAGGTTTGGTCCATATTAATAAAAAAAAATCTTTTAAAATTACACATCATCACTGAAGAGGGCACTAATTTTCGATTCACTTGAGACATTATGCTATGCAGTCGCCAGGCAGTTATCTCATACAGCAGCTCAGTCTAATTAACCATCCTACCTTCTGACCACAAAGAAGAGGCTGAGCTGGCAACCATTCACTTGTCACGGCGATGACTTTATTACAAAAGATCTTACAATGGATGAGCCTGTCGGGCGAGCCCTATAAGCCTGTAGAGGAACATCCCCCGGCCCATAATGATATTCGATATAGATGAATGAACATCTTAATCATGATGACATGATTAAGATTGCCTAAGAAGTGGACAATTGAAATTTGGAAAAGCCACACTTTTCCAACTCATGGCACTTCGCCCCATCATTACCCATATTAAAGGAGGGGTTAATCCCAGCACTTGCCATCTCCTACCGCCCAATTGCCCAAGGTCATGGAACGAATTGGTAACAGTAAGGCTATTGCAGTTGGTTTTAAATCCAGTAATTATTTACTAATTTATACGAGCCGTGCGGCTTCCGCAAGTGCGCAGAACTCTCGACAGCTAGTAAGCTGGACAGTCATATTTCAAAGAGGCCATGCCAAAAAAGATTTTTTGATTTCAGTATTTTTTTTTTTATGATATAGAAAAATCCTACGACATGACTTGGCGATATGGCCTACTAGAAAACTTTATGCTTTTGGATTACGTGGAACTGCCTTTTTTATTCAAGATTTTCATTCTGACAGCACTTTTGCTGTCAATTATTTGACGCAATGTCACTTTTTGGCCAATTTTTCCAGTCAAGAAGAAGTGTCTTGTCCCACACATGTATTGCTATGTATGATTTATGACATCTTACCAACTCCTCCTCGGAATCTTAAAATACTCACTGTACGCTGATGTTGTGCATTATGGCATTCCAGAAGCAATATGCAGAATTCTATCAATCGCATCCATTGGCACTGGATATGATTCATAACTGGGGCCTCCAGTGGGTTTTAAGTTTTCCACTAGAAAGAGTATTGGATATTTTTTTTTTCACATAGAGGAAGCAAACATAATCTAACCTTAGACAAAACCACCCAATACCTATTCAAAATTCTGCTACATTTTTGGTCTATTTTTTGAAGTGGACTAAAAAAATTTTTGTGGGATAAGACGCACATTGTCGTTAAAAAATAAATTTCCACAGAGCACTAAATTTATTAAAGTATATTTCTGGTAATACATGGGGAGCTCATTACAGTCTTTTGCTAATGGTTAATAAAGCCCTGATTAGTCTAAAGTAATTATGGTATGGGTCAATCGTGTATGGTTCGCATCGAGAACAAGTTTGAAAGGTTTGGATGCTGTGCGAAAATGCTTGTTTGCGTGTGTGTCTTGGAGCCTTGAAGTGCACTCGGATCAGGCGTCTTGATGTAGAGTCAGGAGTACCTCCCCTCCGACTCAAGACGCAGCCAGTTACCCTGAACTATGCCGCAAAGGTGGCTCCGAGACCGACCAACCCTAATGGCAATAGTGGGCATTAGAGCCCCTTTGCCACGAGACTCCGCCCTCGTCGAGAAAGGCGGTATAGATTTTCTCTAACCATCGATACCCTGGTTCAGTCGAAATATAGCGCCATGGGAAAACTCCCAAATTTGTTCCATCATGGAAGCTTGGCTTCTATCAGCTGTAAAGGCCATGGCCGAGGTGGAGTATGCCATGAAGTTCAGATAATCAGGAGAAGATCTTAATTAACATCTCCTTTTTTCATATATATATACCACACGGCCTCCAAGACAGAAGTCGTGTGTGGGTGCGGGTGTATGGTCGACTGATGTGAACTAAAAGTTCGGACCTCGACCGATCATACATATCGATCTTTCTTGCTGAACTTCTTGCATTGAGAAAGCCCTTGATTTTGCACTATCCGACGACCCACGATAGAAAAGCTATTTTTTATCAGATTCTTACGTCACTTCAGCCTTAATCATTAGAAACCACCAAAAATGAACTTTTGGGTAATATCATCGTAAGCTAAATGTGCAACAATCATCAAGCTAATCATGGGTACCGGATAGGCCACTCTGGTATCCATGCAAATGAGCAGGCTGACAAATTAGGCGCGGTCAACTGGTGTCTTGACCTTAGCATGTCCGTACAGATCTCGTAGGTTTTGTTGTCTCATTATAAAATCAAAATACATCTCCTGTAGCAAAGTGAGTGGACCCAGCCTCCAACTCGACCACAAAATCAAAACCACAATAGAACTGTGAGATACAGCCACAGGAAAATCGGAATGGAGGAGGTGTGTTTGGCTCGCTCAGGGTGAATGCCACTAAAATAACACCTCACTCTCCCCCTACATTGAAAAAATATTCCCCCCACATGTCACCTCTGAACATTAGCCTTTCATTCACCACATATTTATTAGTCGTTGCAACAAATACATAATACAAAGGCGAAAAATAAAAATTATTTCTCAGACAAAAAATAAAGATTTTACATTACCAAAATTATTATCAATACGAAAATATCATCAGTAAGTAATCACTTTTTTAAGGAGACAACCTTTAGACCTTACTATAGATTGATAGAATTAAATAGATCCATTGGCTTAATAACCTTGGCCACATGCCGCTGGTTGATAGCCAAGAAGCCAACAAAGAAAGAAGAAAAGAAAAGCCCGGACAGTAGATAATGGGGTTATTGAGCTTGAGGTCCCTTTTAAAGATAGCACTTTCCTATTGTGCAATTTTTTGTTCGGAAAATTTTCTATATCTTTCTACGGCACTTAGACGGACCTAATGTTGTGCTGAAGGCTTGCGTTTGTGATTGTTTGCCGCTTAGGGTAATAAGTTATCTAGCCACGGAGGTAAGGCTTGTAGAAAAAACATAGTCTTTATGCCAACACAATTATACCCGCTTGCTGAAAACTCTTGAGAAATGCATATAATACTAACCCGCCTAACAGCATCTGTTGTCCTCAATCGGGTCACCCATCCAAGTACTCACCAGCACCCAACGTTGTTTCAAGTTCGCTGATCAGGGCCGAACAAGCAGTGTTTTCATCGTGGTTTGATCGTTGTCGGACAACTTAAAACATTACCAGCTTTACTCAGTGTTCATCACGAGCTTTTTTTTTTCATACATAACATACTTTATCTTTTGTTGTTGGCCATCAAAACTTCAATTAAATGGCATTCCAGTCTAATCCTCGGATCTGCTCACAGTGCTCAATCATCACTGTTGGAGTACGACATTGTCACCACTTTAAAGCACCTGTCCTTGAGCCATTTACTCATTTTTGATCTGTGCAACTATGTAAAAAGAAAAATGCACGAATACAAGTAATCTTTATATACTTGAGTAAAATGATCTTATACGTTATAAATCTGTGTTCACTGCAATTCATATTTCGGCACTTCTTGCTGTTATCGATTGTTTTATTTGGTATTATCGTCTCAAAATATCAGTATTCTAAATGGTTATTAACTATAACTTTTATCATCATTATCACCATCATTTATCTCCTTTTAGGATGTTTATAATAAATATCAACATCATCATTGCTTACTCTTTACATCCATTTGCAAATTCAATGCCATGGCACTCAGAGTCACATCATGAATTCAACTAACATCAACCAGTCCACACTAAGAGTAAAATCAATAAATGTTAATGATTTACCAAATTCTGCTTAGCTTTCTATCACCTTTTGTGCCATAATACTCTATACAAATTAATGGTTTTGCGGCAACTATTACTCAAACACTTGGGGAAAATGGCAAAAGACATTTTTAACATTATTAATATTACAACAAATATCTTTTGTATAACAATCCAATTATTGAAACAAAGCCGCGAATTTTTAAAAATTTGATTTGCTGTCCTGATATTGATATTATCTTTATTTCTATCATTTTTTCCACTGTTCTTTTGCCGATATCTCAGTAACTTGTATTTTTACTATTTATTCATGCGATTTACTACTAAATTCGTTTCTATCCTTCTCCCTCTTTCAACGGTAAATTTGCTTTTACAACTGTTTTGCTTTGACTGAAGCATATTTTCATTGGATTCTTTGGCAAATATGTAATGGCTTATATAGCATATATAATAAAATGCCAAAAAGTATTCGAATGTATGGGTGGACATAACAATAACTATCTACACTGTTGACTTTTTCTCCCTTTTGTTGGAAATTTTCTTTACTCTCCTATGCAGTACCAACATGATCACTAAGGCAGCAAATCTCATTTAGGGTCACTTTCATTTATGCAAACTGGAACATGCGATGATTAATCATGAGATTCCTTTTTCCGTAAATAAAATCTCAGTCATGCTTCTAGAGATAGATGATAATATCAACTAATCACAGGAATGGTGATTTGGGATTCAAACCTGTTGCAATTGTAACTTTAACAATTCTCGAGTCAGATTTTTCTCTTTTCATCACCCGATGTCAGCCGATTCCTACATAATATAGCGATATAAAACAAATTAAAATTTCTATCAGTGTTTCTCAACGTAGGTCCAGAATTTTCACTGTACCTGAGTTTCTGTGTTTGTAATAGCAATCCATAATCTATGTATTTTTTACTCAATAATCTAGTATGTATTTTTTTTTAACTAGTTATGTTTCCATCAACTCGAACCAGACACGTCTATTAGCACGGTGCATTCGTTCAGTGCAATCAGTCGCATCCTAGCTGTTTTTCTACTATATCCCTTTCGCATAAGCCACTCTTCACTTGCTCACACCCGAGGGAAAATAACTTCTGAGTATAAGGAACCGCATTTTGGATGGAGAGTCCGAGAAAATAACTCCGCACAAAACAAGGCTAAACCACTGTAAAAACAATGTTCTATTTTATGATCTTAACTAATTAAGAGGGCCTAAAATGACATTCTTATGCGGTTATATTATCATTTTAAACCAAGGACAAAGTTGGGATATTAACCATATAATTGATATATTTCATTTTGTCGAAATATTAATTCAACTTAATCATCGTTACTGCTCCGGGTATCATTATCAACAATGATCCTACAATTTTGTTCGAATTATGAATCAATAATATTAATTACCAGTATCTTTGATATTTTCTACTTATAATTTATATTTAGCATTTAATAGGTTTATCGTTATTACCATTATCATGACAACAACGACTATGTTAATGACTAATATCACTAATCTAAATAACAATAACGCTGATGAGATAATATATTGAAATGCTAGTATTCATAACGAAACAAATAAAAAAAAAGATAATAACAAGAACAATAGCGGCAAAAATGTTTTATGAAAGCACTCAAAATTTAAGATTCAATAATAATCGGTATTTTTGCTTATGGTTAGCTATATCGTTTATCTCTGTGCAAGAGATGCAGTAGAATGAGTACACATTAAAAATCATATAAAATATCATATTACTCAATTTCTTATCATTACTTCTACATCTTGTATTCTTTACAAAGTTGCACAGCCCAATATTAGTAAAAGCTTACAGCAGGTGCAAAAAAACTGGTGACAATAATTAGAATTGCCAATACTCCCGATAGTAGTCGATTGTGACTGATGTTTACATTATGGAAAAGATCTCAATGTTATGATTGGAATGTCATTGTCATGAAGTTTGATGCAAAACTAAAATATACATTATATTAGGATGTATAAAAATGACGAGCACGACAGAAAAGTGGCTAACGTTTATCAATACTTTGCCAACGATCATACCACGTTGAAAGCACCGCTTCTCGTCCGATCAGCGAAGTTAAGCAACGTTGGGTCTGGTCAGTACTTGGATGGGTGACCGCCTGGGAACACCAGATGCTGTTGGCATTTTATTACATATGTTAAGTATGTTTGGCACTACTCGGATGGGTGACCACTTGAAACACAAATGTTATCTTCATTTACTATTTTTCAAGAACGCTCTTTAACTTCTTCATTTTCTTGTACTAGTATGTTATATGTCACCCCAAGCGGCGGTTTACAGAGGCCATCTTAGTTCTGATTAATTAACTCATGGTAGGGCGGGTCATTTATAGAAAACAGATTCTTATTTTTATCATGGTAGGACGGGTGAATTATATAAAATAGATTTATTTCTTTTTTCGGATGGGTGTAGAAAACAATACATCATATTTACGGGATAATCACTATGAGAAACACACAGTATAACGCTGTCTAATATCCGAGCAAGATAAAACAGATTTAGAAACTATATGAAAATATTCAAAAAAGAAAAAAAAGAAAAGAAAAGAAAAAAAAAAAACATGCACAACAGGAAACTACATATTAAGATAAGTGAAACAGCTCGAAAACATGTCAACGACCTTGTAACGTAATAATTTACTCTTCATCCCTATCGGCAACTGGTTTAGCTATAATTATCATGATCATAGATATCTTAATTATTTGTATCATTAAGATATTTTTGGTCACAATGCTATTGTTTTTTCTAATTATTGGTTTACTAATTCTCATTAGTAGTAGGATTACAGTCATAACCAGTATTATCAACAACACTTTTATTATAACTTTTTAAAAATTATCATTAATATTGTCAGTACCATAACAATAATGCTTTTGAAAGCAAAAATTATCACATGTTTAAAGACTGATTAATGATAGTGATAATGACAAAATTACTAGGAAGAAGAATTATACAAATACAATTACAAATATTGATAATACCAACAAAAGAAGAGACACAGTAATAGCAAGAAGTTATATGAAAGCACTCAAGATTCAATAATAATCTGAATTTCTGTTTATTATTATCTATAATATTTAACTTTTCCTACTAACAGTAACGATGTGAGAGTTAGGGATGCGTGTGTCACAAATTATTTCAAATATTATGTATTACTTGACCCTGCATTTTTTAAAAACGGTTTTTTGGGGCCAAAAAAAAACCCCCGGGGGGGATAACAAAAAACCCCGTTGGGGAAAAGGAAAAAAAACGGGTTTTTTTTTTCGGGGCCCCAAAAAAAATAAAAAAGGGGCCCAAAAAAAAGTAAGAAAAAAAACCCCCGGGTTTTGGGTTTTTTTTGAAATTTTTTTTAAAAAATTTTTTTTTTTATTTTTTGGTTTTTTTTTTGGGGTTGAAACCGCCTTTTTTTTTTTTTTTTGGAAAAAAAAAAAAAAAAAGAAAGAGAAAATTTTTTGGAATTTAAAAAAAATTAAAAATTTGATAATCCCAAACAAAAAAAACCATTACTTTTTTTAAGAAACCCTTTCTTAATCAATTTCTTTTTTATTATTTAAAAATATTAACCCACTAAAAAACGTTGAAATTTTGGGGGGGGTCAATTTTAAAATTTCAATTTTAAATGTAACTTTATTATTCTTTCAAAATTGAAAAAAAAAATAGGGAATTACAAAAGGGGGAAAAACAAAGTTAAACCCTTCTAAATGGGGATAACAGTTAGAATTATTGAAATTTTTTAGAAAAAAAAAAAAAAGAAAAAAAAAAAAAAACATGAGAGAAAACTTTAAAGTAAAAACCAAAAAGTCAACACTTGAAAGACCGTTCTCCCCCATCGCAAGGGTTAGCAAATTTTCGGTCAGTACTTTTGGGGGGTCCCTAAAATTTTGGAAAACTTTTTTTTCTAATATGTAAATTTCATTATATTTTAAAAATCTTCACATTTTAAACAAATCAATTTTAACTTACCCTAAATTGAGTAAAAAATACCCCCTGGAAAAGAAAAATAGCCCATGTTAAAAAAGCAAATGAATTTTTCAAAATTTTAAAAGGATACAAATAAATTAAATATATATACACAAAAAAGAAATTTTTTTTGGCCAAGGTTTGAAGTTTTTGGTTCTTAATCGTTTGATTTTCAAAAAACTTTTTTTTTCTTTGGGTTAGATGTGTGAACAATTTATTATATTTACGGGGGAAAAAATCCAAAAAAAGAGAAGCAAAAACCCAAAATTCTTTTCCCCGCCCAAAAAGCGTTAAAAATGCATAGATTTTTCAAACAAAAATTAAAAATAGAAACTAATATTAAGGCGGTTTTGGACAAAGAAAGACAACCCAGTTGAAGCCCTTTTCTCCCGCCAGTGACGTTTTTACTTGATGGTAAACGCTTAAAAGAGTTTGATAAAAAAAAAAAGAAAAAATTTTTTTTTTTTAATAAAAAAACAAAACACTGAAATAAAAACTGGTAATGTTTAATAAAACGCCGTCTCCCTTAAAACGTTTTTTAAGGAAAAAACTTGGAGGGTCAAGGATTGACCCCTTTAAACCAATTTGCTTTATTTTATTTATATCAATTATTTGAATTTTTAAATAAAAATTTAAGGCAATCTTTTTATTTTAGAAAAAAAAAATTTATTTACTTTGTAAAGAAAAGTAAAAAGGTTTTTTCGAAAAGGGGGAAAGGAAAACAGAAAATTTGTTTGGACAAAGGGAACTAAATAAATAATTCTAAAAAAACTCAAATAAAAACTTTTTTTTAGAAAGCAAAAAAAGAGCTGAAAAAAATTATTAGGAATTGAAAAATTTATAGTAAGATTTACAAAAGCTAAGTATGTAAAAAGAATTTTTTAAAAAAAAAAGAGCTTGGTTGGTTCTTCCGGGCCCCCCGGGAAAAAAATAAAAAAAGGGGGGGAAAGCGTCTGCGATAACGAAATAAAATTGATGTATGTACGCCTAAAAATCCTGTAATTTTTTTCCCAAATGTAAATTTTTAATCCCAAGCTTCTTTTTTTTAGAAAATAAATAAATTTATTAAATTTTAACAAGGCAAAACAAAAGAAAAAAACAAACTAGGGATTTCCCGGTAATAAAAAAAGTTTTATTAATAAAAATTTCCAAAAAAAATTTGGAAAAAAAAATTGACGAAAATATTTAAAGGAAAGTAAAAATTTATATGAGAAAAAAAAACTTCCCCTACAATTTGGTTTTCTAAACTTTGGTTTCTTCCCCGAAAAACTAATATTAGCTCCCTTTATCCGAAAAAAATTAAGTTTCATGAAATTTTAAAAATTAAAAATTTAACGTTTAACGCTTTTTGGGGATACAATTTCTTTTTCCCTTTAAAAAAAAACCCCAATAAATAACCAGGTTACAGACAAAACAGACAAAAACAAATGTAGATATTAAAGAAAATTTTATAAAAAAAATTCCAAAGAAATCAAATAAGAGAAGTGAATTTTAAAAGCTAATAAACCCATTCCCCACGGGCCAAATAATTTTTGTCTTCCCTCCTATTTGGGTTTTTGTTAATTTTTATTTAAAATAATTTAAAGAATTAATATGATTAAGAAGGGATTACCATTAATTTTTGTTCCATGATCACATCACATTTTTACATTATTTATTTAAATTATCAAAACTAATTTGGGAAAAAATTATGAAATCAGTTTTTGTTTTTAAAAAATTACATCAAAAATTTTTTCCCAGTATTGATTTTATATTACATTTCTTTTATTAAGAAAAGGGGAGTACTTTATACATTTTCGATCAAATTTGTTTTTTATTTCCCTTATCCCTTTAGGAAAAAAATTTTGAGTTTTATCGGTATGCTTTTTTCCAAAATTAAAAAAAAGTACTCGATAATTTACATAAAATTTTTTTAAAAGAGATTCCCCCTTTTTTATTTTATATATTTTTATAATATATTTTAATTATTTTTTTTTAAACTAAACAATAATATAATTTTAATAATTTTAAATTTATATATTATTAATATAATATATATTATAATATATAATATAGTAATTTATATATATATATATATATATTATATTGTATAATATTTTAAAAATATATATATATATTATATAATATTATATATATATTTTATATATATATATCATATAAGCTTTGATTGTTCACATCTATTTTGTCATAAAATGCAATCAAGCATGGCCCTTCAAAATACCCATAATTTTTCCCCCCAAAAAACCCCGCATATAGTTTGACAGTTTTACTAAAAAAATTTTAATGCTAGATGAATACTCATGATAATGAACAAAATTTTTTCTTTTTTAAATTTTTTAAAACGTTCGAAATCATATTTTTCCCCGAACAAGTTAATGAAAATTTTTTTCCAATGGGCGGGTTTGTACAAATTAAAAAATATATAAAAATAAAGAGATGACTAGGTTAGCCCGGGACCCGGGTTCGTCTGCGAAGCGAGTGACCCCTGCCGGGGCGCGCGAACCACCGATGGCGCGGGGCCCCCTTACCGCCCTTGTCCCCTTCTCCTCCTGTGCATCCCCCCAAACTTTTCCCCCGAGTTGGGTTAAACCCCCCCTTTTCTCTCTTACAAATCATCTTTTCGATCCCCCCTACCCTTTCCCCTCCCCCCTCTTTTTTCCTCCCTTTAAACGGGTCTTTTTTAAATTTACTTACTTCTAATAGACTAGGTGGAAAAGGGATCTAATACATTTTTCGGTAAAAATTAAAGGTTATAAGGGGGATAGCGCGAACGGAGCCCCCCGCTTAAAAAAAATTGCGCCCCAAACCAATTGGGTTAATCGCAAGGTCAGCGAACCCGGGTGCAATGTGAGCCTCGTTTTGGAAAGCCTTCGTGATAGGGATCCGTGCCGGGTAATATGCTAAAACTACCCCCCCGCCCCCCCACCATCGCTACATCAGAACCCACCCCATTAAAATACTTTAACGAAAACAAATTTACCTTTGTTTTTTAAAAAGAAACTCCAAGTAAAGACACAATTACATTTCAAAACAAATTTTAGAAACAAAAACGTTAACATGAAAGGCATTAAGGAAACATCCTGTACATATCGTAAGGTGAATAAAAAGTCCCGCGCAATTAATTATAATTTATATACATTTAAAAAAGGCTTTTTTTTTTAAATTTTCGTCGCATACTGATGTGGCGTACACACACACAATATACACATTCCATAATCCGATGGATAACATTTGATAAAGAAAATTTTCAGACGATTTAAATGTACACGCGGAAAAAATGCTATTCAGATTTAATTTTTTTTATACGAAAACACAATATCACTCAAAGGAAGTCTAATTAGACTTAACATTTTAGATATATTCCCAAATTTTCTGAATTGGGCAAGGCTAGGGCCCCGTTTCAACTTAGCCGCGGACACCCCGGTATTCCAGACCTGCGGGTTTGGTCCACTCCCTCCGGGGAAAATTTTCCCAATTTTTTAAAATCAAATTTTTAACTTTTGCAGGATCCCAAACGTCCCTCTGAAAAATAGGGTAGGTGACGTTTTTCGGCTTTCCTACACTTTTGTCGGAAAAACAAAAGAAATACAGTAATTCCAAACGTCCTTCCCCCCAAACGGGATTTGTAAAAATTTTTTGGTTTCCTTTTATGTCTTTTGCGTTTTTTCTGTCAAAAATAAAATAGTGCCCCAATGGGCCCCATACATCCGTTTAATCTATATAATCAAAATATAAACAAACTATATGAACTTAGTCCCACAGGTATATTATCTATAATATTACTATATATAAAAATTAGTGTCTGTAAAAAAAAAATCTTTTTCCTTTGGCCACCTTGACTTCATATCTCAGGCATACAAGTGCAAGATAAAAAACACTTTTTAAAAAATTTTTTTATAAAGAAATGAAAAATAAAAAGGCTTGAACCCCCTTGTCACAAAACACCAGAACCATAATCTACAAAGTTTTCAAAGAAGTACATTGGAAATTTTTTCATTTCTTGAAGGGATATGAATAATTGAAAAATTATATGCTTCTAAAATTTTTTGACATTAGCACTTTTCAAAATAGTGATATCAAAAAGGTTCCACAAAAGAGTGCGCTTTCCAGTTTTGCTTCCGGGCCGTCGGTGAAAAAATGCAATTTCAATTTAGACAAATGAAACATTTTTGGGAGAAACCCCCCCCCCCCCTAAACACATGATATTAAACGGATTTCGGGAGAAGGAATTACTAGGGTCCCCTTTACCTCCCCATGGATGGGGGGTTTGAAGTACCTCAATGGTTGATCTACAGACTGTCTTAGGAGCATTTTAAACATGAAAATTTAGAAAAGTTGATTTGTAAAATAAAAAAATTTTAGATCACCAAAATTTTGGAGGTGTGAAAGACCTTCCCCCGAGACATTAAGCCCCACAAACCTTAAAGTGCAAAAGATAAAGTAATGTAGTAATGGTTTTTAAATAGTAAAAAATACCTCCATTACGAAGACTAAAACACTGGTTTCTCAAAAACCCAAAAACCCAGATCACACGACCAAAACAAAAACTCGTTTATATGCATGTTTGTACATCATGTTAAACATTGAACTTTTGACATTTTACGTTTTTTATTTATTTTGCCTGGATGGCAGTTTATTAGTTTTCCCATACTTTTTTGTAATGTTCATTAATCTGTTTAACTTTTAATCGCTTTTCCGGGACGCAGGGTATATATTTTTGGTCCTTTTTTTAAGCACATTTCCGATCATCAGACTTTCGCGTTACTGGCTACCGAGTCCATATTTACATGAAGTAAAAGGGTTAAAAAACTCAAGAGGTAATTAAAATGAAATGTAATAAAACAATAACACGGGTAGGCAATGGCTTACTGATAACAAGGGCATCAAGAGTAGACAAAAAATTTTAAAAGAAAAATTTGGGTTAAAAAATCAAATCGTTCTTGGATTTTAAAAACTGCAGAAAGCTTACACCTTTTTTTTAATAAGAGTTTTTTCCCCCTTTTCAGGAGTTTTTCAAAAATTCAAAAACACTTCTTGGTTGATGTTTACCCCTCAGCTTGTGTGATCCTTCTCTCAACACGGTAAACGAGTAAAAACGGTCCTCAACTCTCAAACACAACCTTGAGAGCCCCTTCCCCCCCCAGAGGATTTCACTAACAGTCCTCATCGTGGTTGAACATATTCCCAGAATCTCGGCGAGAAAACCGCAACGAAATGAAGGATCCCATAAAGATGATATGCTTTTATAATTACATTCATTCACACCTACATTTACGAGGTCTTTGTTCTAATACAACGGGGTTTTTACGTTTCGTATGTTTTTGTATAATGATTAATATGTGGGGCGTGTTTTCCCATTTAAAAAAATTACATAATTACACCATTTGATAAATGGTATAAGAAAATATAGTGGGGAAATTAATCATACACATACATAGTTTTTTTAAAAAAGACAGATACAAAAAACGTGAAAAAGGGACTAAAATAAACTATATGAAAACTGAAAGGTTATTCATATTTTCCCCATTCCCCGATCTCCCAATGAAATCATTTTGCCCTTTTAGGTACACAAATAATCTAATACGAGAATTTAAAAAAGGTCGTGTTCTTCAAAAAAATTATTTTGATGATGATGATTTAAGGGGGAAAAAAATCCTGTCATAAGCTTTTTCAAATTTTTTTTGTTAAATTCAGTTAGTTTCAACACCCGGCTTATATATTTTGGTTTTCGTAAAATTTATAAAAACATTTATTTTATGCGGCAATCCTTTTTAAGTAAAAAAATGCGCTATTCAGATACGTTTTTTCCTTATACACATCGCTCTACGAATCCTCAGTCTACTTTGTTGGTCAATTTGGGTTTCCCTTTTTTTTAACTCTGGTTCCCTTCAAAAAGCATAAAACCGCCTTTTTTATAAAATTTCCGTGGAGGGGAAAAACTCAATGGGTTTTTTACTCAATTTTTTTAAGCCACTTCGGTGGGTTAAACTCAACTTGAAAAATAAATATATAATGATTTAAAAAAAAAATATTTATAGTAAGGAGAAAGCTTTATAATATTAATTATTTTTGGTTTTTAATTTTTTTGGTTAAGGATTTAACCCCCTTCATCCCCGGTAAAAAAGAATTGTTTTCCATTTTATAAATTAACATCATTTTCCCACAAAAACGCCAAAAATTTTGGGGTTCGACGCTAATCACTTAAAGGTTTCATATTTTTTCACAATTTTCATCTAAGCTTTCACTTCATCCCAATTTTTATTTTTCTTGGGGGTGGAAAAGGATTATTTTATTAGAAATAAAATAAAGTGTAACATTAGCTAGGCTTTAAATTTATTTTGGGTGCGAGGTGTGAGCGCGCGCGCGCGGGGGTGTGTATGTGGCCCGTGCGTGCGCGCCCTTTCGGGGGTTGTTGCTGTGCCTGTGCGGGTGCGTGTGTATTTTAATACAATAACAGCTTTGTGGGGACCCTATATTCTTTTTTGATCTACTCTGAGATAAAATCCACCATAATATGTGTGTGAAAATACACATTTTTATAATCAAAAAAAATGATAATGATAGCATAACCACCGCGAGAAAACCGTTCACCGTAACGTTAAAAACATAGGAAACGAATGACACCAAAAATGTACTACACATATGCCACCTTCTATTAGCGGGAACTGCGTTGGAAAAACGTAAATTTTTAATTAAAAAAACGTTATTTTTGTGTCAAATATTTTTTTTGAAAAAAAAACCCTTTAATGAAGAAAAAAATGCACAAATTTGATTAAATGCCAAAAGTTTTCTACTGAACTAGTCCATAAAAGTAAAAAACATTATCAATGTGCCAGGAAAATACTGTGACCTATTTTTTTATTTTTATTGTTTTTGTTTTTGTAGTATTATTATTGTACGCCTGGTCTTTTGGGACTGTGCGAAAATGTGTTAACAGAAAAGGGAACCCGGGGAAAAAATGACGGTGCTGTGGCGGAGGAAAAAGCCAGGGGCGGTTGGGGGCCCTCCCGGAAGACCTCGTGTGTGCCTTGGACCTGATAAACTTTGTGGGCCCCGTATAAGCATATCGGCAGGGGGAACTGGTTTCCCCCTGTATTGTGCCTAAGAAAAGTGTAGGGTAAAAACTTTTTTTGGAAAAAAAGGGGAAACGTCTTTTTTGTTTTCTTCGTGCCCCGCCTCGCCACTTGGGGTTCCTCTCCCGGGGTTTTGGGGCGCTGGGTGTTCGGTGCCTCTTGAGCTTTCAGTGTTCCCCCCCTGTATTATAAAACCCCCGTCTGCCTACCCGCTTTGTGTTGGGGAGAGAGACGAGGCGCCGGCGAACAAATGGGTCCCGGAGTGGGATTTGTGATATTTTTTCATGACGCGCCCATTATCATGTGTCCAAAAAATGGGGGCAATGAAAGGGAGGCATACTGAGGGGGCACGAGTGAGGTGAAGCCGAGCCAGGGACGATCACGCCATGCGGCCGGGGAGGGGGGGGAAAAGGGACAAAGGGCAGAAGAGCAGGCACGGGGCCGCGAGCAGGGGGCACCCATCTCGTCGAGAGCAGGCAAGGAAAGGAGAGGAAAAAGTTCTGCCAACTTGTTTAGGTGTCAGGCAATCTTGCTCTTGAAGAGGAAAAACAGCAGTACCCGACAAGGCCTCAAAAGCGTGAAGAGTGAATGATGGAGGGGGTGCAGACCGAAGGGGGAGGTTTTAGGGGCCCGAGGAGGAAATTTAAAGAAAAGGGGGCGTCACGAGGGAGTAACGTGCAAACAGAGAAAAGGGAGACGAGGTTTCGGCAACAATCCAGAGTTCAGGTTATGGGGTCTGCCTGGGGTCCGTGGCAGGAAACCCCCCCGGCCTCGCGCGTCGTGTCGGAGCCCTTTGGGCGCTGCAGAAGGGTGGGACCCATCGGAACCGCTCCCGGGGTTTTAGGTGGGGCAAACTCGGACCCGTCAAAACCCCCCTCGTCGCCTCCCTACCCCCCCCTCCCCCCCGGGCGTGTTGTTCACGGCACCGTTCTCCACCCCGCAGCCCCTCGGCCTCCGAATTTGTGAAGGTAATAGTGAGTAGGGGAAGGGGGCCGGGGGGCAATGTGCCCAATTTGAAAAACGGCATCTGCCCCGGGGGGGGAAACCCGGAAGAGAAGGCCCACAGCTGGTAACGCGCTAAGGGGGCCCCCCGGGGAAGTGTTGGGGGCATCTGCCCGCATCCCAACAGGCCCCCTTACACCCCGTGGCGGAGGTTTGAAAAAGCCGTTTTTTGGGCACCACCACCAGGCCCAGGAAAATTTGGGGCCCACTTTAAAAAGCGGACTCGGAGCAGGCGAGACACTGTCCCGCGGCCAGGATGGGAGGCCTGGTAAGGGGGTCGTCCCCGCGGCTGCGGAAGAATGATCGGGGGGGGGCCCGGCCCCGCGATTTCTTTTTGGGCCTTTTCAGGACCAGCAGCTCAAATCTACATTGAGGAGGCACCCCGAGGACCTGCAGGTGGCGCTGGGAAAGGGGCCTTGGGGTTCGGGCCTTCTGAAGCAAAAAGTGGCCTAGGGGCCCGCGCTCAGCCCCCCGTGACCTCCGGGGCCGGGAAAGGGTAAAGTGGAGAAGTAGCATTTAGGAAGGTGAGCCCCAGCACTTTCCAAGGGTTGTGGGGGCTGCGGGGAAGGGCCAGACGTAGTCAGTTCGAGGGGGCGGAGAACAGTCTCTCAAAGGACGGATTTGATGCCTTTTAGCATGCGCAAAAGGACTGTGGTAGGGATGGTCACCATCCGGTGCATGCCTAGGCTAAGGAATGGTACAGGCGGAAAACCGGACAGGGGGAGAAGGGGGCCAAAAAACCCAACCTCCTCGGTTTTTGGGCCCCCCTTGGGTAAGCGCCGTCGAACCACAGAGCAGGTGGGGGCTCAATAGAGGGAACCATCCGCCTGACAGTGGGGCACTGGGGCAGAAGACCCTAGTGCGGCCCCCAATGTTTGGGCCCTAGCGACTTCCAGACCACCCCAGAGACTGTGTCTGTCACGGGGGCATTGTGTGCAGCCAAGGGGAGTGGAGGTGTATTTGGGGGTGGCACACGGTGCAGCGGGTGGGGTGTAGTGGCCGATCTGGACGAGCACTGCTTTCGGGGGCCTTGAACCCGACGCAGAGTAAAGGCGTTGCGACCTGGATGGAAGCTGGTGAGAGTGCCGGTGAATGGCCCTTTCTTTTCCCGAGGTTTGGGTGGCAGAGGTGTTAGGGTGAGCGAGCACCTTTCCCCCCGGACAGAGCTAAACCCGGGGCGACGTCAAAAGTGATGGGGAGTAGAGGCCTGGAGCCCATCCAAAACCTGCAGCTGGTGATGGCGTACGGGGTGGGCCGTTGGACCAGGGGGGGGGTTAGTTACGTTTTTGTGTAACTTCTCGTAAGGACTGAGGTGCCCGCTGGGGCAAAGCTGGGCACTTGTGGGATGGAGCGTCCAAAGAGTGTCGGTGAGCGAGGAGTTTGGGGGGTGGGGCCGTTTCCGCTTCCTCCTTGGCGCACCGGGTGTGGCGTTTCTGGGCCCGGAAAACTATCCTGGGGCCATGGTGAAAAAGAAGATGACGTTTGCCCCCGTAGCGGCAGAGGCGTGGGAGACGCGACCCAGATGGGGGGAGCATTTTGGGCGGTGAGGGCGATGAGCAGACGTCAATGGGACCCGACCAGGGCTTGGGCAGAAAATATCCTCTGGGTGCCACTGCCATCTACCGCGCCCCCCCCTCCAGAGCGACCAAAAGGAGCGAAGAAAGCCGCCGGATGAAAGATTTTGTGTTTCTGAGAACTGATTTTTTAATTTTCTGTATTTTTTTCAGGTTAGGTATTTAGGCAGACGGGTCGTCGTTGAAGGGGGGGATAGTGCTACGCCGGGGTCTTCGGAGACTGTGCAAACATGGTTAACATGAAAGGAAATGGGCAAACATGACGCAGGGCTGGAGCGGGGGAAAAGCCCAAGAGACGGAGTTGGGTGCTCTCCGTGAAAACCCCGGTGTGCCCTTGGACCCGATATAACTTTTTGGGGCCCCTTATAAGCAGTAGTGCGTGTGACATGCTGGTTTCCCCTTTTGGCCTATAGAAAAGTGCGGGTAAATAATTGGTAAAAAAAGGAAAGACTTCATTTTTTGGTTTACTTTGGCCTGCCTCGCCCACTTGGGTTTCCTCTCCTGGTGTTCTGGGACGCTGTGGTGTTCGGTGCCTCTTGGAGCTGTTCAGTGTTCACGACCCTGTGGATAGCACGCCGTCTGCCTAGCCTGCCTTGTGTTGGTGGCAGAGAGACGAGGCGGTCGGCGTAACATTATTATTATTATTATTATTGCTCTGTAAGTGTTTAGCCACAAAGGAGTCTATTAGTAGACCTTGCGGCCTTACCTGATTTCACCTTTGCTTGAATTTGCGGGAAAAGGGTTTTCTTTACTAATGCTATGAATATCGATGGTGTTAGTTTTAGTATAGACATTATTATTATGTTACTGATCTTGGTACGAACAATATAAAATATTTTCGAAAAACAGGGAAAAGGGTAAACAGACGAGATAGGTAGTACTTGCAATTGCCTCATTAGTGACTTGTAACAAGTGTAGCCTTCTATGTGTAAAAAAAATAATAATAATAATATAAAAATATAAATAATAAAGTAAACTCACAGTGAGCATGGCATGTATCTCCATGCCATGCCCATCGGTTTTGGGTTAAGTAAATGTAACATTACATTTTTCCAAAACATATTACTGATACTTACACCCATATAAGTCAAATTCTTTTCACTACCCAATTCTTTCGTATTGTATATATAGTGGGATATTTTCTGTTTTGTACACCTCCAATGGTTCGAATATTCAGTAGCTAATATCGGAATACAAATCAATACATTTATGCAATGTTGCATAATAATTTACCAGCATAAATAAGAATCGTCAGGCAAGTTTTCTTCTTTGGGGCAAGTTTAAATGAAAGCACTGGGATATATCAAACTGAAAATATTTAAGAGATGCTATACCATTCATTAATTTGACTTATACAGGTGGGTTTCCGAGGAATTACTTCCGCATAACGAAATGCAATAAGGGGGATAGCGCGAACGTGGTTGTGGTTGCCATATATTTACAGGAAGTAACAGAGGGGGTACAGAATTTACAGGTATCTACAAATTGCAGTAGTAATATAATATTCACAATAATAAAAGACGTGGCATGCATAATAATATCAACTGTAGATAAAGAAGTAATGGTATCAGTATGTAATAGTTCTGCTAGTAGCAAGTATCAGTGTCTATATTTATATTTACGAACAAATAGTTGTTTATTAATGAAAAATTTTTATGTAAACATTTAATACCAAATATTAGTGAAAATTGTTTACTTACATTTTCTGTTCAAGTTTTCTTCTATAAGTGGCAAGCTCTCAGTTTGTAATTATGTTCTTTTTTTCCTTGTTAGGAGTTTACTATACTTCCAGACTTGTGGATTGATATCCTCCTCTGAGCATCGGTAAACCGAGTCAGAACGGTCATCAAATCTCTCAAGCACAACACTTGACAGCCGCTTCCCGCTCAGAGGATTACACTAACAGTCCTCATCGTGGCTGAATATATTCCGAGAATCTCGGCGAGAAACCCGGCAATCGCACTATAGTAGTGGTCCTATAAAGTATGATCATGGTTTCGAGTTCGATGTTCATTCACAGACTACTTTTACTAACAACTTCGTTCTACTACACCGGATTTTCACGCGATATGTTGGTACATGTATGATGCAATATGTGGGCATAGTTTGACCATTTCAAAACTAATAAGCCATAGAGGTGCAACTAAACTAAACCATATCTACTAGGAAAGCATATTCTCAGTGATATTCCAACGAAATTTTAGGTGCATATATATATATTAACTACTCCTAGATGATTTTGTTTTTGAATCCAAAGATTCATGAATCTTTAAAAAAATCGATGTTGATGTTTATGATAGTAACGGTATTCATATGCGACGTTCAATTTCAAGTGTTATATCTAATTAAGTTAAATCTGCTGAC
>NW_023662272.1:0-5000 GCF_015228065.2 Penaeus monodon | reverse complement strand
CGACAATGCACCCGCTCATGGCGCTCGGTAGTTAAAAGTTGTGCTACCTGAATTTCAATGGGAAATCGTCTAACATCCACCTTACAGCCCCAATTTAGCCCGATTTCTTTCTGTTTCCAAACTTTAAAAAAATATTTGGAAGGTACCAATTTTCCATCGGTTGAAGATGGAAATGAGCTGCTATATCAAAAATAACAATAATTAGATTGACCTTAAATGATTAAGGCCATCTAAGCTTAAATGGCCTTAAAGGCTGGTATCAACGTCTGCAGAAGTGTATTGACCTGAACCGAGCATATGTTGAAAAATAAGCATCATAACTGAAACCATTTTTTCATGCTGTTCTTTTTCACAAACTTTTTGAAGCCCCCTCGTATATATAAACATATGAAAAGCCACAAAAAGAAAATTAAAATAAATTGAGACATTCAAATTTCTTCTCATATAGACAAATAACCATATATATGTATATATGTATATATTATATATATATATATATATATATATATATATATATATATATATATATATTTATGTATGTGTATGTATATGTATATATATACATATATATACATATGGCTTCACTTTATTTTTCTATTAGCTTTAGTCTGTCAATTGGTGGGGCTGCAAAGAAGTAAAAAATCCCTGAATCAGGCATAAACTTTCTGGGTACCAAGGAATGAGCTCAAAACCTGGACAAAAACAACTCTTCTTTCTGAAGCAGAACACCATCTTGTGAATTATGTTAACAGGTTAGTTAAGTGGGCACATCCAGTTACAAAAGCATATGTACTTAATGCTGTAAAGGCCATCCCACAGGATGGAGAAAGTCAATGAAGTGCAAGAGTTTCCCATACATTTACTGGAATAGAACCAAAACAATAATAGTCCTCTTTCTGAAAAAGATATCTGGAGCTAAAATTCCACACACTAGAATCATTAACATGAAAAAGAGGAGCACTCTCTTCATTACAAGACCAACATAACATGGGTTGCATTTGTGTAGATGGTTTTATCCCACCACCTATGGCCAAGATATTTCCCTTTGGCTACAGCTGTAGGAAAGCACGAGAAAGGATATATTACATACTATACTCTTAATGAATACCTCAGCAAAGATTTCAATGACTGGCTCCTTCCATCCACAATACAACACATACATACATACATATATATATATAATATATATTGCTACGCCAGTGGGTCTTTGTCTCTGTGCAAAACATGTGTTAACATGAAAAGGATGACCTGGGCATGTGTGAACATGAAGGGACCTGGGCAAACATGGACGCAGCTGGCTGTGAGCGGAGGAGCGGAGGAACATGCCAGAGACCGAGTTGGGTGCTGCTCCTGTGAAGACCTTGTGTGTGCCTTTGTGACCTGATAAACTTTGTGTTGCCCTGTTATAAGCTGTATCGTGCAGTGTGACATGCTGGTTTTCCCCTGTATGTGCCTATAGAAAAGTGTACGGGTAAATAACTTGTGTAAATAAAGGAAAGACTGTCATTTTGTGTTTATTTCGTGCCCTGCCTCGCCAAGTGGCGTTTCCCCTCGTGGTGTTCTGGGACGCTGTGGTGCTCGGTGCCTCTTGGAGCTGTTCAGTGTTCACGACCCTGTGGATAGCACGCCGTCTGCCTAGCCTGCCTTGTGTTGGTGGCAGAGAGACGAGGCGGTCGGCGTAACACTATTATACGTGAGGGAGAGAAGCAACAAAAGCCCGGGAAGAGGAACTATAGAGATATACAGTAAGGATCAACTTATCACAGGAATGGTGTTTTGGGATTCAAATCCTGTTTGCAATTGTAACTTTAATAATACTTTGGAAAATTTGTTTGTCTTTTCATCACCGTTTCCCTGATATATAACAAAGCTTTAGTCAGTATTACAAATCCTGAGTTTTCTAACCTAGATCTAGGATTTTTCACCGTGACCTGAGTTTTGCGTTTGTTAATAGAAGTTTTTAAATCTCAATTAATCTAGTATGTATCTAGTATTTTCCTTACTAAGTAGTATGTTGATCAGCAAAACGTAACACCTGTACCAGACACGTCTATTAGCACGATGTATTAACTGATACTTTTCGTTCAATGCGTCAAACGAATCCTAACCGTTTTTTACTAGAGCCCTTTCGCATAGCCATCTTAGCTTGCCCACACTCGAGGGAGTTCTGAGAATGAGGGTAATCATTATCATCAACAATGATTTCTACATTTTGTTTGTATTTTGATCAGTAATATTATTACCAATATCATTGATATGATGTAATTATGATTCACATTTACATTTAAGTAGCATCCTTTTTACCATTATCATGACAATAATGACTATGTTAATAGCAGTAACTAATAACAATAAAATCATAACGATACAAAAAAACTACAAATGATGATAATAATAACAACAATAGCGGGAAAATGTGTTTTGAAATCACTCAAGGTTAAGATTCAATAATAGTCATTTCTGCTTGTGGTTAGCTATATCATCTAGCTCTGTGCAAGAGATGCAGTAGAATGAATACACATTGAAAACCATATCAAATATTATATTACTAAATTTCTTCATACTGCTTGTAAACCTTGTATTCTTTACAGAGTTGCACAGCTCGATAATTAGTCAAAGTTTGTGGCAGATGCAAGAAAGTGGTAACAATAGACTTAGAATTGCCAATACTCCCGATTGTGATTTATGCTTACATTACGAAGCAGATCTCATCGTTATCACTGGAATGTCATGGTCATGAAGTTTGAAGCAAAAGTAAATCACGCATTATATTAGAATGTATAAAAATGACGAGCACTGACACAAAACTGGCTAACGTTTGTCAAACCTTCGCCAACGATCATACCACGTTGAAAGCACCGCTTCTCGTCCGATCAGCGAAGTTAAGCAACGTTGGGTCTGGTCAGTACTTGGATGGGTGACCGCCTGGGAACACCAGATGCTGTTGGCATTTTATTACATATAATAATTATGTTTTGCATATTTATTCAATTTATAACAGCCTTCTTATATTTGTATAAAGTAATCAACTGAAATTAGCTTCGGTCAATGGGAAATAGAGTACAAGTTATCGCCGTCGGAAAGAAGGCAGAAAACGAATAGGATGAATTAAAGTAAATTCAATTCTGCATTTTAAACATTTTAAATTTCAATTCTAAACAGATTTTACTATTTTTAGGAATATACTTGGACCTGTAATAATACTGATTGTCTTAGTAAGAATAATCTTAGCAGTGGTATCTACAAAAGAACAACAGGTATAAAAGGAATGCAAATAATGATAATAAAAGAAGAAAAAATCACGATAAAGTTTTACCAATATATTTGGCTTCAGTTTAGAAGCTTTAGTTCTGTATCATTCCTTGTAGACTTCCAGGGCAGAAAAAACGGTAAAAAATGACTGTCGTCTGTGTAGTGACTAGTGAGTCTAAAGGAAAACTTAAATGCATAAGGGTATTGCCATAGCTACACAGACCGCTAACAATATATCACGGTGAAAGCACCACTTCTCGACTCCGATCAGCGAAATTCAATAACGTTGGGTACTTGGATGGATGATTGCTTGGGAACTCCAGATGCTGTTGGCATTTGTTTGTATGTTCATAAGAGAAGTGTTTCCACTTGCTAAATTTAGAAGACTCCACATGGGCTGCCAAAAACTACCTAGATTCCGTAAAAATTCCCACAGATCACTATATATATATATATATATATATATATATATATATATATATATATATATATATATATATCATGGTGAATTAGTATTACTAACCACATAAAAAGGTTATTTTAGCTTACTTAGGTATAGTTAAGATCATATAATTAATACCATTTGTTTTTACCATGGTCTAGTTTTTTCGCGGCGGAGTATTCTCGACACTCCACCCGGAAAACTCATCCTCAAACCCATTTTTCTTCGAGTGTTAGCAAGCTAAGAGTGGCTTTGCGAAACGGCTTTAGTACAAAAACAGGATGAACGAGCACTGAGGCACTGAGCTGTAAAACGATCAGTTGTTACACCGTGCTAATAGACGTGTCTAGTACAGGTAATTACGCTTTGATGGTCAGTGGTCTGTCTTCAATGCATTCTTAATAAGAAAAGTACATAGTGTATTATTTGGGATAAATATATGTATGTGTATATATACATGTATATATATATACACACATACATATATCTATTATATATTTCATATATATATATATATATATATATATATATATATATATATATATATACATACATACATATGTGTGTGTGTGTGTGTGTGTGTGTGGACAGAAACCCAAATCATTGTGAAAAATACCTGTTCTCGGTTAGAAAACTCGGGATTAGCAACATCAATTAGGAATTTGTTATATATGCTGTATGTGTTTTACAGTCTCAAGAGTTTACAGCAGTTCCTTATATATTTGCACAAAGAACTTATGCTTCAGTCAATAGCAAACCAATAAAAGTAAATTACCGTTGCAAAGAGCGGAAGGATAGACAGAAAACAGACAGAAGAAATTTAGTGTAGTGGTAAATCCATTAATAACAATAATAACAGTAATATTTGCAAATAAAATTATATAAGTAAAGATAATGCTACGCCAGTGGGTCTTTGTCTCTGTGCGAAACATGTGTTACCATGAAAAGGATGACCTGGGCATGTGTTAACATGAAGGGACCTGGGCAAACATGACGCAGCTGGCTGTGAGCGGAGGAGCGGAGGAACAAGCCGAGGAGACGGAGTTGGGTGCTGCTCCTGTGAAGACCTCGTGTGTGTGCCCTTGTGACCTGATATAACTTTGTGTTGCCTGTTATAAGCTGTATCGTGCAGTGTGACATGCTGGTTTCCCCCTGTTATTGTGCCTATAGAAAAGTGTACGGGTAAATAACTTGGTAAATAAAGGAAAGACTGTCATCGGTGTTTATTTCGTGCCCTGCTCGCCACTTGGCGTTTCTCCTCGTGGTGTTCTGGGACGCTGTGTGCTCGGTGCTCTTGGAGCTGCAG
>NW_023662270.1:15000-16360 GCF_015228065.2 Penaeus monodon | reverse complement strand
GGAAGGGGGTGGGAGTTGGGGGCTCCCCTCTCGGTGAAAAGACCGGCGCAGGGGTGGGCCCGGGCAAGGGTCATCACTTCCGGGGAGTAGCCATAGAAATCCCCAACCGACATAAACCCTCGGTGTTGGGGGTAACACCGGTGTGGGTATTTGGCACTGAGACGAAGCATTTTTTTGGCTTCAAGTTTTATTGTGTTACGTTTGCAACCCCGATGTGAAAGAGGCATCCGCAATTTATATCGTGGCAGACAATTACCCGAGACATTTTTGCTTGTTTTGGGGATTTCAATCGTATCTGGCGTGATCGAGCTGGCACGAGATGCGTCAGCCCTCATGGCTCGGGAGTGATCCCAGCAGCTAGAGGCTTCCTCTCCGGGATTTTGAGGTCCAGGATTGAGGTTTCTGGCCCCTGGCACAGGCTCCGCCCCCATCAGCGCCCAACCCCGCATCGCGTCAGAAAATTTTTACGGGTACTGTGGCCAAGGAGATCAACACTTTCTTGTTAGCAAAAGTGGAGGTCCCCCCAAAGCGGGGTTTTCCCGGGAGTGCCGGTTTTGGGGGCACGCCCATAGGCTGGTAATGGCTACCTAGGGGCCCCATTTAAAAAGCCCTCGCCCTCCAGGGGCCACTCGGGGGTTTTTCACTTGGACAGACTGTGGGGGGGGGAATGTCCCCGTGGGTCCCATAGCAGTCTCTGATCGATAAAGAACTTGCAAACCTGTCAGACCCTTTGCTCTGCGGGAGCCCTTAAGCACGAAACATTAAAAAGCAACGCAGGGGGGAATTGGTGCCCACCCGAGGGCAAGGTAGAATTTTATCTCCTGGTGACAGGGAGGCCATTGAAGTGTGTGCAGTCTCGGTGAAGACAATCAGAACGGTCGCCTTTGGGCATAGGGCCGGAATTCGAGAGGGCAAGGAACAGTTCACACGAATCTTGCGAGGGGGTTTAAAGGCCTTTTCTTAGTAAATGACCTTCCCCTTTCCCAAACCAAACCCGAGAAAACTGAATCAAGCCTCCCGCAGATGACCACAGTTGTTAGTAGATGGACAGATCATCTCGGTCATTTTGGGTTCATAAACTTTGGGCTAGTATTTTGAGCAGTTGTCCGGAGACTCTCCAACAGTTAGTTTGGAGCAAGTGGATCACAATCCCTGGCCGGACCCCCATGCGGGAACCCTCCAACCTAACGGGGGTAGGATGGCGATTCCAAGCTGGAGTGGGGAAAAGGCATATGTGAACCCCTGCGCCCTCAAAGGGCGGGGGGTAAACCATGGCAGGGGTTGCATGCAGTTTTGACTGAATCGGAGTCGGTACCATTTCCCCGCCCCTTTTGGGGGCTGGTCACCCCCTCGGGAAAGG
>NW_023662270.1:0-10000 GCF_015228065.2 Penaeus monodon | reverse complement strand
AACCAAGGACTTATGTGTTTTTGGGGACTTACCCTGAAAGGAACCGCTGAAGTTAAGAGCAGCAGAAAAAGGGAAGGATCACTTTAATAGGGGTGCCCCCATAAGGAGACTTTGAATAAGCATGGGAAGGGGCTGGAAACTTTCAAAAAGATGGAGAAAAATGGAAGAGCAAGTTTTTGGGAAAAGTGATTTCGAAAGAAAGGGAAAGGAAGGCGGTTAGGTGAATGTAAGGGAGAGACTTGAGAGAACCGATGTCGATCTCTCGTTTTGGGGAAGAGAGAGAAGGTACCACCAAAAATAACACAACACATATAGTGTTTGTGGTGTTATGAACAATACATTATATGCTTCAAAAAAAATTTATTTATAATAGTAATATACATAAAACTTATTGATATATAATGATTTTTTATTAACTACAAACGGAAAAATACATACATATAATAACCAACAAAACATGATGAATAAAAAAAAAAAAAAAAACTAATTGCAAACGACGATCAGAGGGATATAGCACAGTCCCCTTTCACCTTGATGCCCTCTCGATTTTCCCTGCAAGACTTCTGAGTTACCCGGGGTCCCGTTTCTGTTGCTCTCACATTATTTTTTTCTTCCTTTATTTACTGGGAACTTTTAAACCCGGGTTTTTAAAAATATCAGTTGTTTGGGTTTTTCGTGGTCCTTTTTTTTTTGTTATCTTTCTGAAACTTATTTTTCTTTTGTTTTCAAAATCCAAAAATTCCTTAGGTAAATTACCTTCATTTACGGACTCACTTTTTGCTTTGTTCTGGATTAAGCTCGGCTTTCTCGGGCTCGAGTGTTTTTTTAGTGCCCCATCTTTTTTGATGGACGTTACTACACAATATATATGTGTATATGCCTATAAATATATGCATATATATATATTATTATATAATAATAATATATATAGTATATATATAAAAATAAATATATGTACATATATACCTACAAACATATATAAACCACCCCCAAAAATTTTGTATATAAATTATTATAGACAATTTTTATATACAGTCATATATGGATTAAAGCGTATATATTACATATATTAATTAAAGTTACGTATAAATATACCTACAAGGTTATACACAGTATATGTTATATTTGTTATAAATAAAGATATATATTATATAAGTTTAATTTTAAAAGGTAATAAATTTATACATACACTACACTATGCATAATAATTAATTTGTAAAAATTAGGGGTTTTTAAATATGTGGAATAACAAAAATATATAATAGTAAATAATAAATATATATATATATATTAAAATTTTTTATATAATATTTATAATGACATATACATATTATGCATCACTCGTAAATAAAAGTATATACATACAGTATTATACTAACATATAGTATGTAGTAAAGTATAGACATACCCGTATAAAATGTAATATGTATTGTTTGTATTGTGTTTTTTTGTGGTGTGTTCTATTAGTGACATAAGTTAAAAATAAAATCATCGTAAGAAAAGCAAAAGTACTTAAAAACAGGGTCATTTTTGTAATCGCCTGATTGACAATCCCAAAGGGAATCCCCCCGAAAGCAGGCAGCAAAACACGCGGGTTTGGTTTACAAAGGGTATTGTGTTTGTTGACATTGTTGAAAAAAAGGGGAATCAAATTTTTTGCTCTTTTTGTTTACTGAAGGCCCCCGGGGGCCTGCGTTGCCTAACGCCATCGCTAGCCGAGGAGGGGGGGCCGAAGGATTGGGCCCGAAGAGGGGGGCCAAAAAGCAGAACTGGACGCGAAGGATGGGCGTCCTCCGAATGAACCATGCCGAAGAACTCCACCCGAACCGCTGGTCGATGAAGATCCCAAACCACCGGGGCGCCCCAATCCGACTGAGCCCCCACCAAACCACGGACGCCGAATCCGATGAGCCTCCCCCGAATCCACCCGGGCCCTTCCACCGGAAACCCCCACCGTAGCCTCCGCCGGAACCGTTTGGATAGCCCCTCACGACGAGCCACCCCATCCGGCTGCCACCTTTACCGCAGGAGACGCAGATGCTGTGTGATTAAAACAGTAATTAATTAAGAAAAAACACTGAGCATTTAAATTTCTGATCATTTCCCCGGTCCTTCCCCCTTTGGTCCCCCATATTCGGACGAAAGTCACGAACAGGAAAATTCGAAAGTGGCTGTTTACCAACTCATGGTGAGGCTTTTTTGATGTCGTAAGTGAAATAAATGTAGAGTATTTTAAGGTCTTAAGTATGTGATAGGGGATATTCAAGGAAAAAAAATTTTGCTATTAGAACACTGGCAAAGTCGGACAGACAAACGTATAAGGGAAAAACACTCACGAATGTGCGAAGACCCATCATGTTGTCGGGGGGTTTTTGTGTCTGTGAGACTGTAAGACGAACTGAGCATTTTTCTCGCAACAGTTTTTTACCCCGGGCTGAGTGCCCCCCTCCCCCAATTTTTCCCTCCCCCCCCTTCCTCCCACCCGCTCCTAGCCCTCCCCCCCTTTTCGAACTCCCCCCTCCACCCCCTTAACCCTTTTCTCTCTTGTTCAGCAGAAATGAAGGGAAAACCAAAGTAGTATGGAAACTTATTATGAAAGGGAAAATTTAGAGGAGTTTCAGTCGAGGAATGCCAAAAAAATTAGGGGTTTAGACTCCCCCCCTAAAACGGAACCGCTGAAGTTAAGACGCAGCAAAAGGAAGGCACACTTTTTTAATGGGAGCCCCCCCTAAGGAGAAATTTAGAAAAAGCATACGGGGGCGCTGGAAACTTGCACAAGATGGAAAAATGGAAGAGACAAGTTTTTGAATAGGATTTTGAAAAAAAAGGGAAGGCAAGTGCGGGTATAGGTGAATGTGAGGCAGCCCGACCTTTGGAGAAACTTGATGTCGTCTCTGTTTTGGGGGAAGAGAGGAAGGAACTCACCAAAAAAACCACAATTTCTATATATGTGTGGTATAGGAAATACAAAATTTTAATATACATATAATTATATATATGTGAATATACATAAATACTTATTTGAAATTATATTTATTTTTTTATATACATACGAACGGAAATATTAATAATTAAACAACAAAACATCAAGTTTTCAAAAAAAAAAAAAAAAAAAAAAAAAAAAAAAAAAAAAGAAACAAATTGCAATCACGACCCGAGGAACATAGCACATCCCCCCCGCACCTTGCATGCCTTCGATTTCCTGCGATGACTTCTTTAGTTATCCCGGGGCCCCCGTTTCTGTTGCTCCACGTTATTTTTTTTTTTAGTTACTGGGAACTTAAACCCGGATTTTAAATTATCATCAGGGTGGCTTTAAAGGTATCTTTGTTTTGTTATTTGGAGGGTTTTTTTGCTTTGTTATCAAGTCAAAATTTTTTACCTTTCACACGTGATCACTTATGCTTGTTTCCGGATTTAATGCCGGTCTTTCTCGATGATTCTGAGTGTTTTTTTTGCAGCCCCTTTTTATTCTAACAAAGAATTTTTTCTAGAAAAGAATTTTAATAAACTTTTTAGTTCTATTTAAACATATAATTAGTTATTTTTGTAACTTTATGGTTGTATTGTAACATTTTTATTTTTCTTTGGAAAAGTATAAAACAACACACACACACAAACGCACACACACAAAATATATAAAAAATTACATAACATATAATACGTAAAAAAAAACACAAACACACACACACACACACACACACACACACACAATATATATATAAAATATATAATTTTATATATATTATTTTTTGGGGGGTTTTTGGGATGTAATATATTATGTATAGCTTTAAAAAATATGCATATATATATTATATATATACCTACAAACATAAATAAACCCCTTAATGTATATAAATCCTTATAGCAAATGTATACAAATAATATTATTTTCAATTTGTATATGTATAAATGGTTGTGTAATATATACCTAAAGGAATATATAGTATATTATATAATATTATGATATTATGTATTTAAATTTAAAAAATATACTCGTATGCATATAATTATGTGTGTGTTGTTATATATATTATAATTTAAATATAAATATAACAGTAATATAATAAAAAAAAAATTTAATTGTATTTAAATAAACACACCAAAATATTTTTAAGGATGAATCCGAGATAAAGTTAAAAATACAGTATTCTAATCGTATAAGATGTATATAAAGTATAGAAAATTTAATACATACACATATAATAGGTTGTTTAGATATGTTTTTATGTGGTGTGGCGTATTTGGTACATAATGTTTGTTTAAAAAAAAAACCTTTAAACGTTTAAAAAAAGCAAACGAATATTTTAAAAACAGGGGCGTATTATGGGAATAAAAGTAATCCGAAACTGTTATTATTTTCCAATCGCCTGATTAGACAATCCCAACCAGGATGCCCAAAGGACCAGGGAGCAAAAAGACGCAGGTGGTGTGCAAAAGGTGATTGTTTCTTACAGTTGCAAAAATTTGAATCGAATTTTTCTGTTGTTTTTTGCGGAAGGTCCCCGGGGGTCCTGCGTTTGCCTAACGGCCCTACGACTAGCCGTAGGGGGGCGGCCGTAGGAGGCGGCCCCAAGGGTTGGTGCCGAGGGTGGGGGGCCAAAACCCGAAAGGGCCGAAGGATGGGGTCCCCCGAATGAACCCCCCGAATGAACCCGCCCAAGAACCTCCAATAACCCCTGCCGAAGAAATCCCCAAAATCCCCGAACCCCGGTCGACTGAGTCCCCAAAACCACCCGGACGCCGAATCCGACTGAGCCTCCACGAATCCACCGGCTTCCACCGCGAAGCCACCGCCGTAGCCCCCGCCGGAACGGTTGGGATCAGCCCGTCACGACGAACCCCACCGCCATCACGGTGCCCCTTACGGGGGAGACGCGATGGCATGTGTTTAAAAACATTTTTTTAAATTTAATGAAAAAACTAGAGCTTTAAAGGCTCTGATTTTCCCAAGGTCTCTTTCCCATAGCGCCCTCCATATTCGTGACGAAAGTACAAACAGGAAATCGAAAGTGGCTTTTCACCGACAGGTGAGGTTATGATTCGTAAGTGAAAAAATATCGTAGATGTATTCTACGGGTCGTTATAGTATTGAATGATTAAAAGGAAAAAGTTGTGTTAAGCAACATGAGCGAAGTTCGGTCAAAAACACAGTATAAGGAAGAAACACTCACAAATTTGGGGAAAGACCCACATGTTGCCGGGGTTTTTGGTCTGAGATGAAAACAATGACGATTTTTCATCGAACAGTTTTTATCCCCGGTCTGAGGTCCCCTTCCCCCAAATTTTGTCCCCCCCCCCCCATTCTCTCCTAACTCCCCTTTGACCTCCCCTCCCCTCCCACCCCCTCAAACCTTTCTTTTTTTGTTCACAGGAATGTAAGGAACAAATAGTTGGAAACTCTATATGAGAGAAAATTAGAGTGAGTTTCGTCGCAGGAAAATGTCAAGGAAATTGGTGTGAGACTTACCTAAAACGGAACCGTGAAGTAAGACGCGCAGAAAAGAAGGCGTCATTTTTCATATAGGGGACGCCCCCAAAGGAGAGAAATTTAGAAAAGATCGGAAGGCCGAAATGACAAGCAGGAGAAAAAAGCAAAGACAAGTTGGGATAGTGAAATACGGGAAAAAGGGGAAGGAAGTGCGGGGAAAATGGGAATTTTGAGGCAGAGCTTGAGAGAATTGATCGAAAACTCTTGTTTGGAAGAGAGGTGAAGGATATCACCCAAAATAGCACAACAATTTATTGGGGGTGGTGTATAAGCACTATAAAAAATTTGCATATACATATATTTATAATAGGAATATCATAAATACTTATTTAATTATATATTGTTTATTTTTTACATACGAAGGAAATATAATAATATATTAACAACAAAACCAAGTTATCAAAAAAAAAAAAAAAAAAAAAAAAAAAAAAAAACATAATTGCAACGACGACCCCGAGGAACATAGCAGTCCTTTTTCACCTTTAGCCCTCTGATTTCCCGCGCATGACTCCCGGGTTATCCGTCCCGTTTTTGTTTCTCTCACAGTTATTTTTTTCTTCCTCTTATTTACGGGAATTAAACCCGATTTTAAAAAATCATTTTGTTGTTTTTTTCTGGGCATCTTTTTTTTGTTTTCTTGTGGCGTTTATTTGCCTTCGTTACAAAATCCAAATCCTTTCGGTTAATTTCCTTCATTGACGTGACTACTTTAGCCTGTTCTGGATTAATGCTCGGTCTTTCGATGACTTTGAGTGTTCTTGTGCGAGCCCTTTTTATTTTTAGACCAAAAAAATTGTAAAAGATTAAAAAAACTTTGTAATTTTTATAAACTTTGGGTATATTGTAACATTTATTTTTTTTTAAAGATATGCCAAACACACCACACCAAAAACGCAAAACACAGAATTATAAATATTATTAATATTTTAATAAATTTTATAATATATATAAAAGCATATCCCCCACACACAAAACACACACAAAAAAAAAAAAAACAACAAAATATATTTTATATATATATATAAAATAATATTATATAAAGTTTTTTTTCTTTCTGGGGGTTTCTTTTGTGTTTGGGGGGTTTGTTGTTTATTTATATTATGTATAAGATATACACCCAAAAAAATTTTTAATAAAAAAATTTGATAAAGTATAAATTTTAAACCAAAAATATATGTATGCAATATAAAGTTTTTGTTTTTTATATTATTTATATAAATGTAAAAATTTGAATAAAAGGTTAATAATAAAAAAAAAATTTAATATGTTTTTAAAAAAAATTTTGTTATATGTATTATGTTTGTTAAATATTAAACCTTTTCTAAAAAAGAGATTAAATGATAGCATAAAGATAAAATAACAAATTGGATTTTGCATTTTTTTATTGGTTGGGGGCGAGTGACAAATGGGGAAAAAAAACCATAGTTGAAAAGCCGAATTCAAAAGGGGTCTTAGGGAAAAAAAAAGTACACCCAAAACTTTGTTTTTTTTGCCAATCCCCCTGTTTAGAAAACCCCAACCGGGAGTGCAACAGCCCAGGAGCAAAAAGAGCAATAGTTGCAAAGTGTATTTTTCTGTTAATTGTTGCAAAAGTATGAACAAATTTTTTGCTTTTGTTTTTTTCGGAAGGCCCCCGGGTGCCCTGCGTTGCCAAAAAGGGCCATAGACTAGCCCAGGAAAGGGGGCCGAAGGATTGGTTTCCGAAAGGGTGGGCGGCCAAAAGCAGAACTGGGCCCGAAGGATGGGCGCCCCGAATGAACCACTCCCAATGAACCATGCCGAATGAACCCCCAAGAATCCCCCCTGTGTCGACTGAAGATCCCCCCAAAACCACCGGCGGCCCCCAAACCCACGAGCCCCCACCAAATCCACCAGGAGGGGCCCAATCCGGAGCCTCCCCCGAATCCCCCGGCCTTTACCGTGAAACCACCGCCGTGCCCGCCCGGAAACCCGGGTTTGGGTCAGCCGCAGCGCACGCCACGCCCTCACGGCTGCCCTTGACCTGCAGGAGACGCAGATTGCATGGGTGATTAAAACATAATAATTTAAATAAAAAAACCACAAAAGGGGGCTTTAAGTTCTGATCTTTCCCAGGTCTCTTCCCATTAGCGTCCCCATATTCTACGAAAGTCACGAACGGGAAAGTTTGAAAGTGGTTTTCACCAACCAGGTTTGACGCTTTTTGAGGGTAAGTGAAATAATATCGTGATGTTTTTTAAGTCTTTATAGTATATGAATGTTTAAAAGGGAAAAAAAGCTTGTGCTTATAGAAACACTGGGGAAAGTTCCGGTCACAGACAAACAGATAAGGGAAAGAAACACTCACGAATGGCGAAGACCCATATTTTGGGGGGGTTTGTGTTTGTGAGCTGAAGAAAAAATGAGCATTTTCATCGAAAACAGTTTTATACCCGTTGAGGTCCCTCCTTTCCCCCTTAATTTGTCCCCCCCCCCCCATTTCCTCTCACACGCCCTAGACTTCCCCTTTCGCAATCCCCCTCCCCACCCCCCCCTTAAACCCCTTTTTCTCTTCTTTTTGTTCACAGGAATGTAAGGAAGCTATGTATATAAAAACTTTCTTATGAGAAAGAATTAGGTGAGTCTTTAGTCTGCAGGAAGTCAAAGGAAATTGTGTTGTGAGACTTACCCCGAAACGGAAACCGAAGTTAAGACGCAGCAGAAAAAAAAGGGTCACTTTATATATGGGGCGCCCCCCAAAGGAGAGAATTTTGAAAAGCAAAGGAAGGCGGAAACTTGCACAAGCATGGAGAAGAATGCAAGGACAAGTTTGGAAAAGTGTTTTCGAAAAAAGGGAAGGGAAGTGCAGAATATGGGAAGTGAGGCAGCAACCTTGAGAGAACTCTGATGTGATCTCTCGTTTTGGGGAAAGAGAGATGAAGGAACTCACCCAAAAAAGAAATCCAATATGTGTGGTATAGGCACTATAAAATATTTGCAAACATTAATTCAATTATGGAATTACTAAATACTTTTTTGAAAAATATATTATTTTTATAAACTCGAACGAAATATTACATACAAAATTAACCAAAAAAAACTTAGAAAAAAAAAAAAAAAAAAAAAAAAAAAAAAACACAATTGAATCGAGACCCAGAGGAACTATAGACAGTCCCCTTGCACCTTGCATCCATCTGATTTTCCCGCGCATGATTTTTGGGGTTATCCGGTCCCCGTTTCTTTGCCTACAGTTTTTTTTTCTTTCCTTTTATGTTACGGGAAAAATTTAATCTAAATTTTAATTAATCATCAGTTTGTTGGTTTTCGTGGTCACTTTGTTTTTGTTATTTTGCGGGGGTTTAATTTTTTCGTTACAAAAACCCAAAATTTCCCTTACGGTCAATTACCTTATTGCGGACTTTCTTTTTGCTTTGTTCCGGGTTTAAAGCCAGTCTTTCTCGAGACTTGAGTGTTTTTGGCGAGCCCTTGTATTTTAGACAAAAAATTGTAAAGATTAATCATAAACTTGTAATTTTATAAATTTATGGGTATACTTTTAACATTCTATTTTTTTTTTAAAGAAGCCCCCACACACACACACACACAGACGCAAACAAAGAATATATATATATATATATTATAAAATATATATAATATTATGATATAAAAACGACACAACACAAAAACAAATTTTTAGTGTGTGTGTGTGTGTGTGTTGTGGGTGTGTGGTGTGGGGTGTGTGTAGTATATGTTGTATGGAGTAAACACACAAAAAAATATGTATATTATATATTATATAGATAGAAAGTAATAATTTTTACCCTACAAATACTCGTATGCATATATAGTGTGTGTGTGTATGTTTAAAATTTATTTAAAAGTAAATATAGATATAAAATTTAATATAAAAAAAAGTTTATATATGTATATAAATATAAAAACTATATATTAATAGTATTTTGATATACTCCTAGAAAAATGTTATACATACATGTTTCAACTACGTAATATGATGTAATAAAAGATAGACATACATGTATACAACTCCAATATAAGGTATGTTTGATATGTGTTTTTTTTTGCGGTGTGGTATTAGTGTACATAAAGTTTTTTTAAATATTAAAACCCTTATCGTTAAGAAAAGCAAACAAAAATTTAAATACAGGGCGTCATTTGGAATAAAAGTACACCGAAACTTTTTCATTTATTTGCCCAAACGCCTGGCAAAAGAGAAGGCCAAGGGCAAAAGCAAAAAAAGCAGGGAGTGTGCAAAGGTGTATTTTGGGTTTGTTGAATTTTGCAAAAGTATGAAACGAATTTTTGGGTTTTGTTTGCCGAAGTCCTGGGTGTCCCGTTTCCAACGGCCCAAAGACTAGCCCTAGGATGGGGGGCCGTAGGATGGGCGGCCCAAGATTGGTGTCCCAAGGATGGGCGGCCAAAACCCGAATGGACCCCAAGGAGGGGGGTCCCCCGAAGAACCCCTGCCCAATGAAACCACTGCCCAATGAACCTCCAAACCCGGGTGGGAAAAAAATCCCCTGGGGGCCCGAC
>NW_023662269.1:0-16363 GCF_015228065.2 Penaeus monodon | reverse complement strand
CCCCGGGCCCCAAGGGAGGGGGGTCACCTTTCCCCTTCGCAAGGGCAACTCGGGGTGGTCCTCGCCCGTCCCTTTTACCTATTTTCCCCTGGCCAGCGACCCCCGGAACGCATTGTGTACCCCCCACCGTCGCCGAAAAGTTTAACACCCTTTTTTTCAGGGGCAAATCTCTACCAGGGTTCGGGCATAAAACCCTCGACTCCCTTTTTCTAGGGGGTTTCCCTAAAAACCATAACCCGGGCCGTGCCTCTGCCCCCCATATCCCCCGGGGATTGTGATGCACCTCTTGGGGCCCTGGCTGGCGGAGTTCCACCCCCCTTTTTGGACCTTCCCCAAATCACCTTCGCCATCTTAGGACTTCATCCCCCGCGTTTGGAGTTCCCCGTCGATCTGATGAGCTTAGTGTTGTTTTCCCTGTTCACCACTCATGACGTCCCTCCTTTTTACAGAGGAGACCCCCTGCGAGGATCCTCGTGTCCCTCCCCACGAAGTTTTCCTCCAGCTTTTTTGTTGTGTATGGATCGATTCCTTTTTTCCTCTCTCCAGCCCGGAAAAACCTTTTCAGGGAATTTTTTTTTTTCTTCGAGTCTGAGCTTCTTCCTTCCTTTCCCCTTTTGCCCATGGTCTGGCTGAGGTTGTCGACGAAATCTTGCCTTGGTTTGGACCCTGCCTGTTCCGGATTTCCTGACGCAGCTGAACTCTCTCCCCCACCCGTTTAAGGGGGGAATGGGGGGTTTACAACAACCCCCCTTTCGGGGACACCCTAGTCCATTGCTCTGTGCCCATTTCCCCTTCTCCAAAACAGGAAGCAGCACAGTGGAGTACATAACACTTCTTTCTCATTTACCATCCTCTCCAGTTAAGAAGGTTTTTGCCACCTCCTGTTCCTTCCCCGCGCCCCTCCGCATCTGTGCCCCCATACCGGATGGGAACACTTTCATGTCCTCGTTCTCCAAAATGGGCTACCCGGGCTTGTTATCAGGCAGGCGACCACCACAATCTCTCCAAAGGGTTTCCAAACCCCCGCCTCAGCCTGCCCTAAACGGGAATCAATTTTCCCCCGTTGCCCTATTAACCCCTAATGGGGCTTTTTACCATAAACACTCCGGTCGCAATGGCCCAAACCAGCCCCCCCGAAGGGGGGGGTTTGGGGGGGGTTTGGTTTTTTGGTTGGGGGGGGGGGGGGGGGGGCCCGGGGTGGGGGGGGCGGGGGGGGGGTGGGGTTTTTGGTTTTTTTGGGGGGGGGGGGGGATTTGGGGGGTGGCGGTTCGCGCCGCCCAGGCGCGAAAGTGCAACTGCGCCTGGGGTTTTATGCTGGGGGGGCACCATGGCTTTTGGGACTAGGTTCAGGAGCACCCACCAGGACACACGTGAGCGATCGGCAGTAGTCACAAGGCCGGGTCCCCCATGGGCAATCCGGGGCGGTAAGTTTCGCATTCGGATTTAAAACGTATCAATTTTAAACAGCGTTTTTTCCCCTGCATAGCCCCTTGCTTCCCAATCCTCCCCCCTTTCCCCGTTTTTGCCGGTACCGGTGCATAGTCGCTCGATCCCCCAACCCTGATGTGCACCTCTGCCCGTTCGTCTGTCTCCCCTCCCCCGGTTCCCGGTTGCCTTTCCTCTCTCTCTCTTTTATCCCCCCTTCTCCCCCTTTTCCTCTTCAGACCTGAAGAGGAACCCAGGGGGTTCAAAACGTTGCCCATTTTCTATAAATCTAGTTTTTGTATTGGGGTTTTTTTCTCCCATTGTCCAACACGGAAGAGTGTTTTTCTATCATATATAATTTTCATCAATAACGGAGGTAGTTTTAGCGCCGTGGGGCCCCCAAACACACCACACCACACACAACACAACAATATAAAATAAATTTTAAAATTTTTATAATAAAAATATAAAATATACTATAATATTTTATATAAATTATAATAATATATTATATATATATATAAAAAATATATAATTATATATAATAAATTTTTGTGCATAAATATATATAATTAATATTATATAAATATATATATTTATATAAAATGCAATAAAAAAAACAATACATTAAAATACATTTGATATAAGTATATGACGTACGATTGAGATGAGGTTGTATATATAATTTTATAAAATATAATAAAGATATATTAAATAGGAAATATATAATATAAAAAATAATAAATAATAAATATATATAAAAAATAGATATAAAAGGGGGATATTATAATAATAGATAATAATAAAAAGATAAAATATAATATATTAAAAATTTTATATATATAATATAATGATATATATTATATATAAAATATATATATATTAAAATATAATATTATATATATATATATCTATATATATATATATATTAATATTTTATATAAAAAATTTTTATATATTATAATATATATATAGTATATAAAATAATTTTATTAATTTTAAATATATATACACACCATTAATTTCGTACGACATATACTTATATAAAAATTTATGTATATGTATTGTATGTAATTTATATATGCATATTTTATATATAAAATATATATATATATATATATATATATTATTATATTATATATAATAATATGTATATGTATATATAAATTATATATTATATATATATATATTATATAATATATATATATATAATATGTGTGTGTGTGTGTGGGGTGTGGTGTGTGTGTGTCCACGGCTGCTCAAAACATGAGCATCCGTTATTGATGATGATATATATATAAATAGAAAAAACACTCTTCCGTGTTGAGACAATGGGAGAAAACCCACAATACAAAAACTAGATTTATAGAAAATGAGACAACAGTTTCAAAATCCACCTGGATTCCATCTTCAGGTCTGAAGAGGAAAGGGGGAAAAGGGGGGTATAAAAGAGAGAGAGAGGAAAGGCAACGCTTTAACACGGGGCAGTTGAGGACAGACGACCGGAAGCAGAGGATAGTCACATCAGGTTGGAGGATCGAGCGGACTATGCACCGGGTAGCCGGCATACGGGGGGAAGGCGGAGGATGTGGGAAGCAAGGAGACTATCAGCAGGAGAAAAGCGCTGTTCAATTTGATACGTTTAAGTCCGAATGCAAAAGCTTAGCCTCGCCCAGGATATGCCCATGAGGGGAGCCCGGCCTGTGTCGACTACTGCCGACTCGCTCACGTGTGTCAGCTGGTGCTGACTCAGCGAACCTAGTCCATACCTGCCATGGTGCCCAGCCACAGCAGTAACCTCCAGGCGACAGTTGCAACTTCTCGCGCCGGGGCCCGGGCGCGAACCGCCGACTCTCGGATGAGATGCCGACACTTTTACCACTGTACTAGGACGGAGGCTGTTCAAGATGAAATTAGGCAGCAGCTTTATTAGGGAAGATTCCACCAGTCTGCGGGAGTGGACATCAGCGGAAGGAAAGACAATCCGCACTGCTGACTAGTCCATCTGATGGCCAGTGTCCCAATGGTGGCAAAAGAGGGCGTTGCTGTTGTGTCCCTGGATACAACTTATGTTGAGACAGACACTTGGTAAGACTGGTCCCTGTTTCGCCAAAGTGCTGCTTGTCATAGGAGGCACAAGGAACAGTATAGTACCCCTTCGAGGTAGAAGGAAGGCTGGTATGGACCAGGTTGCGACGGAGAGTGTTCACCTGGTGAAAGATCAGCATGTAGTTGAGAGGGTGAATAGGGCAACGGAGAGAATAATCTCCCAGTGTAGGGCAGGCTGAGGACGGGCAGGTGAGGAGACTCTATAGGAGGAGAGTTGTGGTAGAAGGTACGCCGTGCCCTGGATAAATGACCAGGGTAGCTCAGTTTGGAGAACGAGCGACATATGAATACGATCTCCCCATCCAAGTACTGGGGGTCACAGATGCGGAGGGCGCGAAGACACAGCGAGGTGGCAACACTTCTCTTAACATGGAGAGGATGGTATGAGAAGAAGTGTATGTACTACCACTGTGCATAGGCTTCCTGTTTATGGAGAAGGAGAAGGGGTCAGCAGAGCAATGGACTAGGGTGTCCAGGAAAGGGAGGTTGTTGTAAACCCTCCCATTCCACCTTGAAACGGATGGGAGGAGAGATTTCAGCTGCGTCAGGAAATCCGAGAACAGGCAGGGTCACAAGGCCAGAGAGCAAAGATTTCGTCGACATACCTCAGCCAGACCAATGGTCGAAGGGAGAGGGAAGAAGAAGCTCAGACTCGAAGAATTCCATGAAAAGGTTTGCCAGGACTGGAGAGAGGAAAGGAAAAGGAATCAGACTCCATACACAGACAAATCAGCTGGAGGAAAACTCGGTGGGCAGAGGGACACGAGGATCCTCTGCAGGGAGTCTCCTCTGTAGAAAAGCGAGGACGTCATGAAGTGGGTGAACAGGAATCAACATCTAAGCTCATCATGATCGACGGTGATACTCCCGAACGCGGGAGATGAAGTCCTAAGAGTGGCGAAGGTGAGTAGGAGAGAAGGTGCCAAGAAGGGGTGTGAGAGACTCCGCCAGCCAGGCCGCAAGAGGGGCATCACAGATCCCGGGAGATGATGGGGCGCAGAGGCACGGCCGGCTTTTGGGTTTTAGGAAGCCATAGAAATAAAGGGAGTCGAGGGTGATGACCCCGAACCTCTGGTAGAGATTGCTCTGGAAAAACAGGGTGTTATCTCTTCAGGCGACGGTGGAAGGTAGCAGCAATGTGTTCACGGGGGTCGCTGGTCAGGGGAGCATAGGTAAGAGGCACGGTCGAGGACCACTACCGAGTTGCCCTTTTCAGAAGGGAGAATGGTGACGTCCTCCTGCGCAGGCTGTGAAGGGCCTCAAGGTAATGCCTGGAATGGAAGGGTTAGGGTGGAGGAGAGATTCGAGGGCTATGATGATAGCACCCCTGAGGGGTGGGGACATCAGGCAAAGAGTTCCTGGGAGAGGATATGAAACAGTCAAAGATGAAATAATGTCGATGGAGGAAGGGGTAAGGGTGGAGAGCAAATGAAAAACCGAAGCCCAGGAGTTGTAGCTGGTGAGGGGTCAAGGACAAGGAAGATAGGTTGGTGACAGCATTAGTGAGGGAGAAGCAGACCAAGGACTGCGGGCGGTCAGGCTGGAGAGTTTCTGGGAGAGTGGCCATGGTTGGTGGGAGGGACCGGGAAAAATCATGAGCAATGTCAGATATGAGCTGGAAGATATGTGTGGGGAGCCACTCCTTCAGGAAGTCTGAAAAGTACTCGTAAACGGTAGAAGGCATGCTCGATGTCCCCCCTGCCAAAATGAAGGTTCAAGAGGAGGGGAACGTGCATAGTTCGGAAAAGGGGGACCTTCCTCAGAATACAAATCCTGTCTTTGTATTATATATATATAATATATATATATATAAATATATATATATATATATATATATATATATATTTGCATACATATACAAACACATACACATGCACACACACACACACACATGCACACATATATATATAAATGTTGCAAGTAGAACATCGAAGGGAAAAGTAAAAGAAAACACTCTATATGATGAAGGCCTTTCGCATTTACTGCTACCAGGGTATATAGGACAAGAGATACATAGGGGTATATATGTACATGTATGAGCGGTCAGGTCACGTCGGTAATTAGGTGTGCGAAAACCCTTTGGCTAGTTCGTGGCTCCCTGTTACGGTGTTGAAGTTGTTAGTTGATGGATGAATGCCGCTTCTACCATTTTCCTCTGTCGTGAGGGCGGGCCCTGCTTTATGATGGAGGCCTTGGACCACTTAGGGAATGGCTGTCAACGGGGGTCAACGGAACAACGAAGGCGCTCTCTTGTCATGTCGTCGGAGGGCGCTGCGGTGTTGGTCGATTTGTTGTTTGTGGAGGCCACGTCCTGTATCACCTATCTATACTTTATCGCAGCCACCAAAAGGGTTTATGCTGTACTCCTGGCTAAGAGGTCTTTTGTGGTCTGACCTCTTTTCCCTTAGATATCTCCGATCTTCTGACCAAAAATGGTAGTACCCTCATTGTGCAGCCAACAGGCCTCCAGGTGTAAAGGGTAAAGGTGGAAAAGGGTGTTACGGGACGAGTTGCTTTTTGTCCTCCAGGAAACTCCGCAGATTGTAAGTGCTCAGGGGAAAGAACCAATGACCATGCCTTTTTGGTTCTATTGTTGTGGGCAGAGAAATAGTGTATAAAATCATCTTTATTTGTGGGTTTTCTGAAACCCCAGAGAACACGGGGCGTCAGGTCTCGTATGGATTAAGGTGTCAAGGAAAGGAAGCGCACATATATCTCCTCTTCTGTGGTGAAACTGTATGGAGGAGTGCATTTGGTCTGTGAGGTTTTGGAGGTTTTGGTCCTGGTTGGCACTACAGCGAGGATGTCATCTATGTAGCGAAGCCAGACTACTTTATTCCCCACAAGTTCCGGTTTGGTCAGCCTCGAGGGTTTCCATAAACAGCTGGGCAAGGACGTGAAAGGGGTTTGAGCCCATCGCAAGTCCTTGAATTGCTCGTACTCATGTCCTCGGACCCTGCTGCGGTGGGGGGGCTTGAGGTCTAATCATCTGGTGATACGAACCAGAGGGCTACTCATACTGGATGAGGAAAAGACAAAATGGCTTCCTGGTGCACCAATGCCTATGAGAGGGGATGTGTACCCACCCACAATCTTGGACTGATAATAAGGAGCAAGGAGATAGTTTTCCAGGCAAAGCAACGTGCCCGTGTGCTGTTTGCACAGCCAGGTAAATCCTTTGCTTCGGTTGTAACCCATCCCTTTCCCACCAACCGTTGCCCTCCGGTGTTTCTTACACCACACACTCTGCCACTTCCTTTAAACCTCAGCCCCCAAATTTGCTGAAACTGCCTCTGGTGAATTCCACCAGAAACAGAGTAGTAGTGGAAGGGGTTCTATTGAGCATATTTTCCCAAAGTAAGGTCAGGTAAGGCTCCAGAGACCTCAACGGTGACAGTTCCAGCTCCACTACATCCACAGGGGCCTCCGTTGTTAGGCAGAAGCCCCTGAAGCAAAGGCTCAGGTCCATCCTTTTCCCCAGGCAAACAAAACCTGAGCCTGTCAAAAGGAAGCCTGTGGAAACTAGTTCACGGGTAAACAACCCTCAAAAGATTCTCCCAAGATCCGGGAAAGGGAAGCTTAAAGGTGTGGGAAAACCCTTGACCACAGGTGCTGCCAAACACCTTATGAAGAAGTAGTTTGGAAAAACTGGATACCCTAATCCAGGGAAAAACTGTCAAGGAGTTCATGCAAAATGGGAAGAACTGCAACATCTGATAGCTTCTTTGTACCCAGTTTGTGTATGTTACAAGAGATTATGACCAGGGAAAATCTTTTGTTTTCCTGAGAGGATTCCAAATTCAAGCCCATTATGAGACTTTTGATAATGGACTCATGGAGGAGTAGCAGTGTGGTACATCAGGATATTCCTTCTAGCCATCCATCTGCAGACAACACTGCAGGTGACACGACCTTACACTGTTGCATCTATCTACCTTCCTCCACATAATCTCAACACAGATGATTTGGCAGATCTACTTGGGCAGTTGCACATCCTTTTTACTCTTGGGAGATTTCAATGGTCATCATCACCTCTGGGGAGACATTTTGTGCAACCTCGAGGAAGGGCCTTGAAGTCCTTGTTTTAAGAGTAGATGCGGTTTTACTGAATAGTGACACTCCCAACATTTAAAAACTGGGATATTCTCCAATATAGACCTGTCAGTTGGCTCACCTGATTCACAGATGAATTTAAACTGGCAGGTCATAGAAGACTTACATGGAAGCGACCACTTTCCAATACTTTTGGAGGAGGGAATGGTATTCCACCCAATGGAGTGCAGAGATGGCGACTTGAACATGGAGTCTGGAGTCTTTTTAGATCAACTGCAGTATCTCAAGGATCTGTGAATGATCTCCAGTGTGTTCAAGATGTTAATCACTTTACATCACGAATTAACCTTGCAGCAGAAGCATCCATTCCCAAAAGTAGCGGACATTACCGTCGACCTCTGGTCCCATGGTGGTCTGATGAATGCCAACAAGCTGTCAGAGTAAGGAAAGCTGCATTAAGGCAGTTGAAACGACGCCCAGCAATGTAACCTTAATCCATTACAAAAAGATCCGACCCAAAGGGCCAGGCGAGTGCTAAAGGGGGCCCAGACGGACATCATGGAGACTGTATGTCTCCTCGTTTAACTTGGGTTTCCCCTTAGCATGGGTATAGGACAAGGTGCAAAAGATCATTTGGGAAAAACCACATCATTGTAACCACCGCTTTGAAGGTAGATGGCATAATCATCACAGACAAAAAAGATGTTGCTAATGAGCTAGCTAAATCCACGGGCAGAGATCCCCCTGGAGCATCTTACACTGCTCGATTCTCCATTCTCAGGCTGAACAGGAACGACACCAGGGGTTTTTTCTTTAGTAGAAAATGCAGCAGAACTTCCATACAACTTGCCGTTTTTTCGCAAGATGGACTTGCTTTGCAGCTCTGCCGTAAGACTGCCCCAGGAAGTGACGTATTCCTTACCCCAAAGATATCTCACTTATCAGAGAGCTCCAGAAGTTCCTGTTTGGACCTATTCAATAGGATCTATAGGAAAGGGTACGTGCCAAACCACATGGAAAGAGGCTATAATCATTCCTGTCCCTAAATTGGTAAGGATGCTTCCACGCCAGGGAATTACAGACCAATTTCCTCACCAGCGCATCTGCAAACTGATGGAGAAAATATAAGGCTGACATGGCTGCTAGAGAAGGAAAACGTGCTGACCCCCATATAAATATGGGTTTAAAAGAATTCCTTCGCACAGCGACGTCACATGTTAGCAGTCTTCTTTGACCTAGAAAAGGATTACAATACCACTTGGAAGCATGGCATACTCTTGAAGCTGTATGCTATTGGTTTAAGAGGGAACATTACCTACCTTCATACAAAGCTTCCTTTCTAACAGGAAGTTAGAGTTTGATTGGGAAACAGTTTCTCTAACCTGGAAGATCAACTGGAAGGGGTCCCACAAGGCTGGTCTTTAAATGTGACCCTGTTTGCCATTGCTATAAATGACATTGTAAAGGTTGTTCCATGTGCTGTCTCATGTAATCTGTATGTGGATGACTTTACACTGTACTGCTCAGGAGGAAGCTTACAGGATGTGCAAGGACACATGCAGGCTACAATAAATCAGGTTGTACAGTGGGCAACATATCATGGGTTCAAATTTTCCCCCATCAAGACCACAGCTATACATTTCCACAACGAGGAAAATTACATCTCTCTCTATTTAGGAGCAAACCACTGCAATTTGTCCAAGAGTGAAGTACTTGGGTCTAATTTTTGACTCAAGGTTTGCATGGGTGCCTCACATCAAACAGTTAAAAGTGAAGGCTACAAAAGCGCTTAGTATTTTGCGGGTTCTTTCACAATTATCTTGGGTGCAGACTGCACAATGCTTCTGTGGCTTTACCGAGCGCTTATGTAGTAAGCTTGATTATGGAGTGAGGCTTATTTATCTGCAACTCCCACTCTTCTCAGATGTGGACTCAGTTCACAATAAAGCTTCAGAATCGTATGGGGCTTTCAGGTCTTCGCCTGTGGAGTCCCTGTATGCTGAGAGTGGAGAATCACTTCTTTCATTACATCGGGACTACATGAACCTGATTTAATACACCCAGACTACAACTCCTTTAGGATAGCCCATCCTATGGTAGGAGAATGAGGAATCTTGTGGAAGATCCTAATTTAAGTCTCACTAAGGTTCTGGCAGTTGGAATTCCCCAATTCCCCCCTTTGGGCTAATCAAGTCGAGCTGGATTTTATCAGAATCGGGGAAGGGGAGAGATCTGAAGCAGATGTCAGAGAGAGATTTTTCAGCACATTTCTAAGTACCAAGGATCAGATGCAATATATACAAATGGTTTTAAAGTCTGAAATTGAGCTTGCAGCAGTGAGCAGAAGGAAGACTGCATCTGGGAGGCTTTCTCTAGCAGCCCCGATCTTCACTGCAGAGTTACATGCCAAACCTTGCAGCAGTTAAGATGACTAGAGATCTTACAAACCATTCTATTGTGATATATTGTGACTCTCATAGTGCTTGCAAGCAAATCAAGAGCTTAAAATCATCACATCCAGTAGTAAGGGAGGTTCAAGATTGGCTTGCCACTGATGTCAACCTGTAAAAAGTAACTCTGTGTGGGTGCCAGCCCATGTTGGTTGGGGTGGTTTGGGTGGTTTTGTTTTTTTTTTTTTTTTTGGTGTATCAGTGGAATGAGCGAGCTGATCAGAAGCTAAGGCAGCTGCCGCTCAGCCTTGTGATGCTCGTGTTTCCTCTCCCACACACCGACCTGAAACCCAGCTAGGAGATGTCTTCGTAATAATGGAAGAACAATGGAGGCATACCTCCAGAAACAAACTGCGAGAGATTAGAATTACCTTGGGCAGTTGGGTTGACTAGCCATCCACACTACCGAAAAGTGAAGTTGCATTAACAAAGACTAAGAATCGGCACACAAGACTGACTCATGGGGCCGATTGATGGCTAAAAGGTGAACACTTTGTGAAGGGATGCCAAGAAGCCATTAACGATCGCAACATGTAGTGGAAGATGTGCAACATCTCAGACAAAGACGTAGTACTGTCTCCCCCATATACACTGAGAATGTATTGGGGGAGGATTGTGAACAAGAGGTCTTATTAGTTCCTTAGGGAGGACTAATATTTCAAAAATTTAATTAGCATAATGTTTATGCAATGATCTTTATGCACTTGAAGCATCATATTATGCTTTTATTTTTAATCTATTTATTGTTATTTGTAAGATATTTATTGACGATTTTTAAGTTTGAAACATTTAATATTATATTTAACAAGGTATCGCCGCTAATGACCTTAGCTGTTGACCGGCAGATAATTTAAATTAATCAACAATCAAGCTGTACCCCCTAGGCATTGCCCACAGCTTAAGGTTCCCTCTAAACCTGAAGGCTTCCGACAATGCCTACCAATTGTAAGAGCATTGGATATGCAGAGAAACAATCTGGTTGTCAATCAGGTTGCCAGAGACCAGGGGCACGGATTAATAGCCCAAGGACCGAAGATACTCTGAATTTCTGCAGGAAACCAAGGAGGCATAATGATGGGAGGACAAGTGTGTGGTTCGCCACTGAATCCTGATGATAGGAGAGGTCAAGATGGTGCTACTGTATTGAACCCACTCTTCTCTCTATGGTCAAAAGCCATTATTTCCCTTTCTCTGGAAACCACTCGGGCTTATCTAAGAGGGGGCCACTATCAATTAACGTCAAGTGTGAGCTCTCTGTCTCTTACCTGAGTCATACCTTAATGAATCCACACTATAAAAATATAATAATCATAGAGGGGTTACTGAGGATTAATTCAGTCTTAGACGTAACTGAGAGAAAGGGTAATATCAAAAACATGATAATCTGACACTTCTTGAGATGTTGAATTATAAATCATTGAACCTTGTACATGAAAACCTTAATGGCACAGATGTCCACTTCTCCAATGAGTGTGTAGTATAACTGTCCTTCTCTATGTCTTCTTTTTTTCTCTTTTGTGTTTTTTTTTGACTTCTTGAATCTTTGCGGTAAGACTTTCTTCAAATGGCCTTTATTCTTCACTGTATCAGTTAAAAGATTCCTAAGGATGGCATCTGCTATACATCTGGCCATCTCTCCAAGGACATCTCTGAGGCAAACAAAACAAACAAAACAGGAAAAAACGAAAAAAAACATCCTAAAAAAATTTTTTTAGGAATGATAAAACAATAAAAGATTCAATAATAAATGATCTCTTGTGGCGAACAAAAACTACTTGACACATACAAACAAATATGTATATCATGCCATCCTAGAGGATCTGAGTAATTTGATATCTACTGCTACGCCAGTGGGTCTTGTTCTGTGTGAAACAGGGGTTAACATGAAATGATGACCTGGGCATGTGTTAACATGGAAAGGATCCTGGGCAAAAATGTCCGCAACTGGCGGTGAGCGGAGGAGGAGGAAAAGAGAAGAGAAGAGTGGGTGCTGCTCCTGTGAAGACCTCGTGTGTGCCCTGTTGAATGATAAACTTTGTGTTGCTTTTATAAGCGTATCGTGGCAGTGTGGACATGCTGGTTTTCCCCCGTCGTGTGCTATAGAAAAGTGTACGGGTAAATAACTTGTGTAAAGAAATGGAAATGACTGTCATTTTGTGTTAATTTCAGTGCCTGCCTCAGCCATTTGGGCATTACCCTCGTGGTGTCTGGGACGCTGTGGTGCTCGTGCCTCTTGGAGGGTTCAGTTTTCACGACCCTGTGGATAGCACGCCGTCTGCCTAGTTGCCTTGTGTGGTGGCAGAGAGAACCAGGCGGTCGCGTAACAAAAATGGTGTCAGGAGTTGGGAATTTGTGAATTGAATAAGTGAGAGCGAAGATTTATCATGTTGTCAAGATGGCGGCAGCCATGAGGGAGAGGAGCTATTGACTGAGGCCAGGCACGAGTGAGGGAAGCGAGCCAGGATGGACCTGATCACTGCCATGCTGGCCGGTAGAGGGAGGAAAGGCAAAAAGGGCAGAAGAGCAGCACAGAGGGCATGCGAGCCCAGTGCACCATATCGTCGAGATGCAGGCAAGGGAAGGCAGAGGAACAGTTCTGCCAACTTGTGAAGTGCATACAGAGCAATCGTGCATCGTGAAGTATGGAAACCTCAGCAGTACACCGACAAAGCTGGCAACAGAATGAAGAGGAATTGATGGAGGAGGTGCAGACTCTGAAGGGTGAGGTTCAGGGGCCTGAGGGAGGAAAGTGAAGGCGGAAAGGCGGCGTCCACGACAGTTAGTAACGTTGGCAAAGCAGAGAAAGGCAGACGAGGTATGGCAACAGATGCAGAGTGTCAGATTTATTGGTGTCTGCCTGGTGGTCGTGGCAGGAAACCCCTGGACCTCGCAGAGTCGGTCGGAGCCAGTGGTCGCTGCAGAAGGCTGGGACCCCACGGAAACCGCTCCCTTGGGTATTTGGTGGCGGCAAACTAGGACACGGTCAACCCGCCTCGTCGCCTCCCTCACCTCCCTTCCTCCCCCCCGGGGTGTTAGTTCTTACGGCACGCTTTCTCCACCCTGCAGGCCCCTCGGACTCCAGACATTCTGTGAGGCGTAAGCCCGCTGAGTTAAACGACGGGACGGTGGCTTGGAGGCATATGTCGCCCAATTTGAAATGCTGGCATCTGCCCAGGGCTGGAGCCAGGAAGACGAAGGCACTGCCCAGCTGAGTCACAGTGCTAAGGGGCCCCGCGGTGTACAGTGTTGGGGCATCTTGCCGCCATCCCAATAGGTCTCTACACCAGCTTGGCGGAGGCTTTGAAACGCCGTTCGGGCACCACCACCAGGCCGAGGTATATCGGGCCCCCTGGAGAAGCGGACTCGTGAGCGTGGCGAGACACTGTCCCAGCTGCGTAGATTTGGAGGCGCTTGTTTAAGGAGGTCGTACCCTGCGGTGCGGAAGAGATGATCGTGGTCCTGGCTGCGATTTCTTGTTGACGCTTTGCAGGACCAGCAGTGCAAATCTATGTCAAGCAGGCACACCCTGAGGACCTGCAGGTGGGCGCTGGCGAGGCCTTGAGTTCGAGGCCTTCCTGAAGCAAAAACCAGTGGCCTAGGCAGCTGCGTCAGCCACGCCATGACCGGCTGGGGCCGGAAGGCTAAAGTGGAGAAGGTAGCATGAGGAAAGGTGAGCCCGAGCACTTTCCAAGGGCTTGTGTTGGGCTGCCGGTAAGGAAGGGCACAGACGTAGTCGGTGTCGGGAGGGGAGCGGAGAACACGTTCCTCTCCCAAAAATCTCCCCCATCCCCCGGACGGATTCTGATGCCTTTCAGCAGTGCTGGCAAGGGACTGTGGAAGTATGGGCACCATCCGAGTGGCATGTCCTAAGCTAAGGAAGTGGTAACCCAAGGCGGAAAACTCGGACAGGACTGGAGAAGGGGGCCGAAACCAGCCGTCACTCGGTTCCCGGGCCCCGACCTGGGGTACGTGCCGCGAACCAGCACGATGAGTGGATGGCTCAGTAGATGGGAGCCCTTGCTGACAGTGGCACTGGGGCTTGAGAAGACCCTAGTGCGGCGGTATGTTGGCCACTATGCGACTGTCAGACGCACCACAGAGAATGTGGGTGTCACGGGGCATTGTGTGCAGCTCAAGGGGCCAGGGAGGCTCGTCTGGGCATGGGAGCACGGTTGCAGCGGCTGCCGGTGTAGTGGCCGATCTGGACGAGCACTGCTTGCTGGACCTCGGGACTAACCTGACGCAGAGTAAGGCGTGTGCGACCGTGGACGGAAGCTGGTGGAGGGTGCACGGTGAAGATGTGCCCTTGCTTCAGAGGTTGGCTGTGCAGAGGTAGTTACGGCTGAGCGACTGCACCTGCCCCCCAGGACAGATTTCTAGAATCCGTGTCGGACTGTCACCCTAGAGTGATGCGTGAAGTAGAGGGGCCTCGTGGAGCCCATCAAAACCTGCAGCTGGCTGATGGCGTAGCGGTGGGCAGAGCCTTGTTGGACCAGGGGAGGGGTAGTTACAAGTGTTGGTATCTAAACTTCCCGATAAGGCCCAGAAAGTGCAAGTGGTGCAAAAGCTGGGCACTTGTGAGGAAGGGAGAGCATCAGAAGAGTCCGTCGGGGTAGCAAGGGAGTTGGTTGGTGGGGCCGTGCCTTGACTTCCTCGAGGACTTGGAGCACCGGCGTGGCGTTACCATGGCCAGGAAGCTACTCCTGGGACCTGGTGAAAAAGATTGACGTTAGCCCAGTGCGGCGATGAGGACCGCCTGCAGACGAGGGACCGATATGAGGACGAAGCATTTGGACGGTGAGGGCGATTGCAGCAGACGGCAATGGTGACCATGAGCTAGGGTCTGGGGGCAGGGAGATATCCCTTGGGTGCCACTGCCAAATCTAACCGCCGGCCCCAACACCTCCTCCAGAGGCGACCCAGCGAGGCGAAGAAAGGCCGTGCTGGATGAAATATTTTTGTGTTTCTGAGAAACTGATACAATTACGGTACTTTTGTTTGAAGAATTTGAAAGAATGTTCCTGAGGACTAATTTTATTTAATTTTTTCTGTAGTTTGTTTCATGTTTTAGATATGTCAGAGCAGATGGGTCGTTCTGCTGATAGGGGGGATAGTGCTACGCCAGTGGTCTTGTCTCTGTGCGAAACATGTGTTAACATGAAAAGGATGACCGAGGCATGTGTTAACATGAAAAGGATCCTGGGCAAACATGTCGCACAACTGGCGGTGAGCGGAGGGAGCGGAGGAACAACGAAGAGACAGAGTTGGGGTGCTTGCTCCTGTGAAAGACCTTGTGTGGCCCTGTGACTGATAAACTTGTGTTGCCCTGTTTAAGCTGTATTGTGCTGTGTGACATGCTGGTTTCCCCCTGTATTGTCCCTATAGAAAAAGTGTACGGGTAAATAATTTGTTAATAAAGGAAAGACTGTCTTTTTGTGTTTACTTCGTGCCCTGCCTCGCCACTTGGCTTTTCCCTCCCCTGGTTTTGGGACGCTGTGGGGGTTCGGTGCCCTGGGTTTGGGTTCCCCACCCTTGTAAACACGCCGTCTGCCTGCCTGCCTTGTTGGGGCAGAGAGACGAGGGCCGGTTAAAATATTCTATTAAAATTTTTAAATTTAATTATTTTTAACCTTAAAATAACCAAAACATCTAATCCCCAACCACCCCCAAAAAATTCTATTACCTATTTTAATGTTTCAATGATTTTTTTTTTAATAAATCTATAGTTTTTAATTTTAGGTTTGAACAGTCCAAATTTTTCTCCGGTTTAAAATTAAAGGGTAAACCCCCGGCAAAGGCATTTCGTTTTCCTTTTCCAGGTTAATCAATTTGGAAATTATTTCCTTAAATTTAACTTTAGAAAAATAACTATTGTTTTTAAAAAATTTACGGAAAAAATTCTCCAGAAAAATGTACTTTTTCTTAAAATATCCATTTTCCCCTGTAATATCCCCCCAAAAATTAATGGGCCTTTTAAAGAAAGTTTGGGGACAAAAAAAAAAATTTTAGGTGGTTTTTGTTTCAAGTGATAAGAAAACGTTGCATAAAAAAAATAGTAAAATAAGTATATTTTTAAAAAAAAATTAATCTTAAAAAATATTGTTTTCTTAAAAAGGGTTTGTGTTGGGCCGTGGGTTTTGTTCCTTGGAAACTGTGTTCCCCCAAGGGCCTGGGGAAAATGGAGGGTTTTGAAAAAGGAAAGGGGCGCCAAACCGGTTGGGGGCCCGGAAGCCTGTGGTTTTCCCCTTTTGTAAAAACTTTGTGTTTCCCCTTTAAACTGTTTTGGCATGGACAGGGGGTTTCCCCCCGTTTTTGTTGTGAGGGAA
>NW_023662268.1:0-16368 GCF_015228065.2 Penaeus monodon | reverse complement strand
GGGAAAAAAAAGTGGGGGGTTTGGGGACAAATTAAAAAGAAGGGTTTTTAAGAAAGAAAAAGAGGGTCCCAAAAACAAATGGGGGGGTAATTGAACATCGTAAAGTATGGGTAAAAAACCAAAATCTTGGGAGCATACCGAGAGGGGCGTTGCTACAGTGATTAAGGTGAGGGCGGCTATTTTTTTTCTGATGTTTTTTAGCAGTTTACGCAGAAAATTAGGAAATGTAAGTTGCTTTCATTTTGGGATACAATTCTCCCAAAAAAAGGTTGGCCGAGGGTGGTTTGTAATCATCAGAGTTAATTTGCACCAATACGCAATATATATAATATATATATATATAAAAAATTTATAATATAATATTTTTTGCTACGCCAGGGGGTTTTTGTCTCTGTGCAAAAAACTGTTTAAACATGAAAAGGATGACCGGGCATGTGTTAACATGAAGGGACCTCGGCAAACATGAGGGGCAAAGGGCTGTGAGCGGAGGACCAGGAACAACCAAGATAGAGCGGTTGGGTTTGCTCCTGTGAAGACCTTTTGTGCCTTTGGACTGATAAAAAATTTTGTTTTTTGCCCTTTTTAAAACGTTCATGCAGTGGGAGCTTTTTTCCCCCTGTAGTGTATAGAAAAGGGTACGGGTAAATAACTTGTGTAAATAAAAAAGACGCCTTTTTGGTTTTTTTCATGCCCTGCCTCGCCTCGGGGGTTTTTTTCCCCATGTTGTTCTGGGACGCTGTGGTGCTCGGTGCCTTTTGGAGTGTCAGTGTTCACGACCCTGTAAATAGCACGCCTTTGCCTACCTCCCTGGTGTTGGAAAGCAGAGAGACAAGGCGGTCGGGTAAGAAAGGGTGTCGGGAGGGGGATTTGTGATTTTTGATCAGTGAGAGCGCCGATTTATCAGTTTCCCCAAAAGATGGGGCACCCCATGGGGGAGAGGGGGCTTGACGAGGCAGGGGGAGAAGGGTCGAAACCAGCCGCCTGGGTTCCCCGGGGGGAAACCCGACTTGGGTAAGCTGCCCCAAAACCAGCACGAGCGGGTGGAGGGCCAAAATAGGGGAACCCCAGCCGCCGAAGGGGGACACTGGGTGGAAGCCCCTAGTGCGGCCTGATATTTTGGGCCCAGTATGCAATTCCGGGGACGCACCACAAGACTGTGTGGTGTCAGGGGGCATTTGTGCGCTCAAGGGGCCGGGGGCCGTATTGGCGGGGCAGCACGGGCAGCGGCTGCCGTGTAGTCCCGATCTGGACGAGCACGTTTGGGGCTGGGCCTTGACACCTGACGCGAGAAAGGGCTGTGTCGACCTGGACGGAAGGGTGAGGGTGCAGGGGTGAAGATGTGCCTTGTTTCCAAGATTGGTTCGCAAGGTAGTTACGGTGAACGCTCCCTTGCCCCCAGGACAGATCAGAATCCGGGGTCGATTGTAAAGAGTGAGCGGGAGTAGGGCCTCGGGAGCCACCCAAAAAAACCGCAGCTGGCGAGGCGTAGCATTTTGGGCGAGCCTGCGGGACCAGGGGGGGGGTTTATTTCGGTTTTTGGTAGCCAACTTCTCCGATAACCAGAAGGTGCCAACGGGTGCAAAGCGGGGCACTTGTGAGGAAAAGTGGGCGTTCCGAAGGGGAGTCGCGGGGAGCGAGGAGTTTTTTGGTGGGGGCCCGTTGCCCCGACTTCCTCGGGGACTTGGCGCACGGAGCGCCGCTAACCTGACAAAAGAAACGAAGAGAAGATGCGTCAAAAACCCTGTCTCAGTATGCAGTTTGGGTTTTTTTAGCAGGGGTGTTTGGACCGGGGGGCCGCACGGGATTGGTGAAGAACCCATTAACACCAGAAGTATTTTGCCCATCAAGAGCCCCCCGACGTATTGCCCAACCAAAACGAGAAGGGGTGCAGCACACTGTCAAGAGTAGCGGCACAGGGAGTGTTTTGAACGGTCAGACGCCCGGGTCATCAGCGGTAGTCCTGGTAAAAGAAAAAGGATGGCACAAAACGCTTTGTGGGGGACTACCGGGCGCTAAATGACATACTATCAAGGACTCATACCCATTGCCGAAATTGGAAAACCCCCGATGCATTGGGGGGGCCCAGGTGGTTCTCCACATCGACCTGAATGGGGTTTTACCAGGGGGGAGATGGGGGAAAAGGGGGACAACCAAAGACTCCCCTTTTCCTTTGGGAAAGGCCTGGGGAAAATTCCCAAAAACGTCATCCCTTGGTTTTTGCAATCCCCTGGTTTTTTCCAGCGTTGTGGAGAGGGTGGGATGGCCTGAAAGGGGGAAGAGGGGTTTTTGTCTACATTGGGGGAGGGTCATCGTCTTGGGAGCCCCTTCGAGGAGGAGTTGGAGGGCAAAAGGGAAAAAGTATACAGCGGTTGAGGAAGGCCAACCCAAACTCAGCCCCAAGAAACTCGATTTCCACATGAGGTGCCTTTGGGGCATGTAGTCAGTCAAAAACGGTGTTGGCACCGACCCACGAAGGTGGTGTGGTGGAAAGGGGCCATTTTCCCACCAATGTGGCGGAAGTCAGGAGTACCGGGCCGTGCACATACTCCGCCGCTTTGTACAGGATTCCCCAGTGTAGGGGCTCCTCTCCCCGATTAATAAAAAAGGGGAGGCCCCCGGGGGGCGGGGTGTCAGTCGCTTTTGACAACCTAAAGAAGGTGGAAGCCCGGTCTTGCCCTACCCGGGGGACCCGGAGTCCCTTTTCCTGTTGGAAGACCTAGTGCGGAAGGCACGGGGCAGTTTTGTCACATTTTTAAAGGAGGGGAAGGGGTATGTCGGGCCATACAGTGCCAAGTTCAGCAGGCCAACGCAACATTTGTGAAAGGAAAGATTTTCTGGCGGGGGGTGAAGAGTCCGAGCATTTCCCCCATACCTCACGGTTTGCCGATTCACCACCGGACTGACCTGCTGCCCTACAGTGGTTGATCGTGAAGGTAGCAGAGGGTAAAGCGGGGCAAGGGGTTGGGGCCCCTTAAAACAGTACAACTACCAATCGTCCACCCCCCGGGTCGGGGCCATTGAAACGCTGACAGCCTGAGCGACGCCCGTGTGGGGCTAGTGCTCACACTGTGCCCAGAAGGACTCTGATCCTGGGCCTCCGTCGCGGTTGGGGAAATGCTCCACAAAAAGGGGATTATTGGGGCGAAAAGGCACAGCGGAGGACTCTGACTTTGCTCCATTGTCCGGGGCTTGGGCTCTCAGGGAAAACGCCCCCATTTGGAGCTGTGGTGGGGAGAGCCCCCCCAAAAAGTTTTGGGGGACAGTGGGAAAACATTACGAGGGATCAAAAGGGGTTTGATAAAAGCGGGGGTTTTCATTTGAGGAATGGAAGTGACAGGGGGTAGTTGTAGACCCAGAGCCAGCGTGCGAGTTGCGGGGGAATTACATCCCGGTGTCCCAGTGGCCATTGGGCGAAAAAAAAGACCCGACCCTTCGGGTCAACGTTTCTAGGGGGTGGGCATGAAAAGTGACGTGTTGAGGGTGTAAGCATGTAGTGTGCAGTGCAAAAAGGGGCCCCCCGCTAGAAAGAAACCGGCCCCCTTTTAGGGGTGATGTGTGGGGAGCCCCCCTGGAAGGGTGGCAATAGAATTTGCTGGTCCGCTCCCTCTCCGCCAAAAGGAAAACCGTCTCTGGGGGAAAATGGACTTTTTCCAAAGGGGCCTGAGGCATATGCACACCCCCCAGAGGCCGAGACCGTGGCGGCGTGTTAGTGAATGAATTCTTTCCCCGTTTGGTGTGCCTTCTGAATGCACTCTGCCCAAGGCCGTGAATTTGAGTCACGGTGTTCCGGGGGAGGTTGCGGGGTAGGGGTGCGAAAGACGGGGGACGACACCCCTCCATCTACAGTCCGATGGTATGGTGGAGGGGTTTTTAAAAACCCATCCCCTTGCTCAACAGTTACCCAAAATATTGCGGGGAAAGTCAGGAAAAGACGGACGTCAAGCTGCCCCCCCATGCTCAGGGCCCCTACCGGTCTGCTGGCTGAGGTAAAGGCTTCAAAACCTCCCCGACTCATTTTTGGCCGTGAGCTCAGGCTACCAGGGTTTTGCCCCACAGGGCGGCCACCCACTGAACTTGAAGTCAATCCAGCTATCAGGGGACGCAGGAGAACCTGGCGAGGTGCACCGACGAGGCGTGCAAGCTAAAGGGAGCCGGGGCCAGCCATAAAGGAGCCCTATGACCGGCGCATGGGGAAAAATGAGGTACAACATAGGGGACGAGTGTGGCTGCAAACCGTGTGGGGAAGCGAGGGTGGGGAAAAAAAGAAGATGACTTAGCCCCAGTAGCGGCGTTTGGGGGACGTGGCAGACGTGACCGAGATGGGGGACGAGCTTTTGGATGGTGAGGGCGATGCAAAAAAACGACAATTGGGGGACCATGAGCCCGGGGCTTGGGGGAGGAGATCCCCCTTTGGGTACCCCTGCCAATCTACCGCCGTCCACCCTCCTTTCCAGGGGACCCCCCCGGGGGAGCGAAGAAAGCCCGCTGGATGAAAGATTTTTTGTTTTCAGAATGATTAAATTTCGGTTACTTTTGTTTTGAAAGAATTTTTTTTGTTCCTGAGGACAATTTTATGTAAATTTTTTGTATTTGTTTCAGGTTTTGGTATGTCAGAGAACGGGCGTCTGCTTGATAGGGGGGGAAAGTGCTACGCCCGTGGGTCTTTGTCTCTGTGCGAAAATTGTTAACATGAAAAAGGTGACCTGGGCATGTGTTTAAAATGAAGGGGCCTCGGGGGAAACAGACGCAAATGGCTGGGCGGGGAGCCGAGGAAAAGCCAAGATAGACGCGGTTGGGTGGCCCCCTGTGAAACCCCCCGTGTTGCCTTTGTGACCTATATAAACTTGTGTGCCCTGTTAAAGCTGTATCATGCAGGGGTGGGGATGTGGTTTTCCCCCCGATTTGCCTATAGAAAAATTACGGGAAAAAACTTGTGGGAAATAAAGAAAAAACTGCCCCTTTTGTATTTTTTTTTTCCCTGCCCCGCCCCGGGTGTTTCCCCCGTGGTTTCTGGGACGCGTGGTGCTCGGTGCCTCTTGGGGGCTTTTCCCCGTGTTCACGACCCCGTGAATAGCACGCCGTTTTTGCCCAGCCTGCCCGGGGTTGGTAGCAGAGACAAAAGGGGGGTCGGTGTAACAATATATATATTATGTGTGGGGTGTGTGGTGGTGTTTTTGCGTGTTGACGGTGAGTGAGAGATGTGTTGTGGTGTTTGTGTGAGTGCGTAAAAAGTGAGTGAGGAGTGTGTGTTTTACAAATAATAATACTGATAAACATATAAAAATAAATATGCTGAAAAGTAAACCATATATACATTTTTTATCATTGAAAAATGGTATATAAGTATATATTATTTTATTTTTTTTTTTTTTCACTACACTTTCATCGCCTTTTTGTTTTTTTCTGACACACCACACAAGGTGTGTGTGTTTTTTTGAGTGTAAAATTATATTAGCTATGTACACACATAAACAAAAAAAAAAAATATAAAAAAATTTTTATTTTTCCCAGTTGAAAACTCAGGGGAACTGCATTGGCTAAAAATTAGTGATTAATCACCTTATTTTTACCTATCTCTTTGAAAATTTTATCGTAAGGGGGTTTTTTTCAGTGAATTTTTTTAATAAAAAAATAGTAAAAAAAAAAAACGAAAAAAAAAAAATATATTTTATAAAATTTTATAATTTAAAATTGCATTTGATAAAGGCAACAAGGTGGGCTTAACTTGGAATTTCCAGCTGGGGTTTTTTCAAACGGAAATAGAAACTACCCGTTTTAGACTACCTTGCTTCGGGCGGGGCCTTCCTTTGCGCTTTCCCCGGGAATCGGGGGAACCCCGCAACCCGAGTGAACCTTTCCGAAACTGGTCCGCAGCTGGGGGAAAATTTTTGCATCTAAGTTTTATGTGATGCGTGTCGCGGATCATTTTTGGAGGATGTCAAAACTGCCAAAAGTTTCAGCCAGAGTATGGAATACTACTTTTTGAAGGTATCAAATCAGAAAGGGGGGATTTGTATATGCTGCACTCTTTTAAATTTTAAAAGTGTGCCTTTTCAGGGGTTTTTCCCAAAGAACATAAATCAATAAAACCCGGGTCCCATTTAAAAAACTCAATGCTTTTTAAGACATTCAGGGAAAAAAAGTCAATTTTTGGCCCGGACAGTTCCTTTTTAGTGCCTCCTCGGCTAGTTTTTTATAGCCATGTTCATAAAGCAGGAGTTCCCTGAGGACTTTTTTGCCCGATGAAAAAGTAGCTCTGAAAAAAGGGAGAAAGGGCTCGGTGAGAAAAAAAGAATTGCATTAAAAAAAAATGTAAAAACAAAGTTTAACAAAAAGTGTCGCCTAGAAAAAACCTCCTAATACTCACGTAGGTTGTTGGGCAAATCGGCAACTCGGAAAAGGGTTCTGTTAAAACTCTCTTGCTTTTTGAATTTTGTGTTGCTTTAAACTTTTTTCCCCAGCTTTCCAGCCTTTGTGTCGACTCAAATAATAATTTCCCGTACCCCTTGTTCAAATTAAAAGACCAATTTGTCTTGGAGTAAACAATCCAAAAACAACGATGGGGGCAAAAAGTATACATTTTCTTCTTTCTTTCCTTTTGACCTAATGGTCGGGGGAAAAAAGAAAAAAAGAGCTATACGCAGAGTGATACGGGAATTTAAAAATCTGAACTAATTCTCACAACTCCCAAAAACAGCTTCTAACACCACCCCACACAAAACACAACACAAAATATTTGGAGTGTGTGTTGGGTGTGGAGTTAGGAAGTTATTCGGAGTTGTGAGGAATTAGTTTTAGATTTTAAATTCGGCTTTTAAGGGGGACCGCGGTGTCATTAGTCCCCATAAAAAAAAAAAATGGCGAATGGAACTGTTGCACATCTGATCACTTTTTTTCCTTAATTTTCATTCCTCTCACTAGATCCCCGCACCAAGCTTTAAGTGTTAAGACTTGAAAACAAGGTTTTATGATCTGGGGGTCACAGGCGCAGATGCAGAGGGGAAAATGAGCTACCTCCCCCCCCCCAGTTCTCATAAGGCCCCAACCTGTTCCCCCACACTTTAAACACGGGGAAAAATTCTAGCAGAAGATACTTTCCCCCACTTTTTCATTCAATGACCATTAGCCACTACTGAGGGATCACTACCCTTTATTTCCTTTTTCTGAAAGAGGGGAAAATGCAAAAAAATTAAATATGTTATATACATAATCTATATATCCTTAAAACATTACTATATAGATATATAAAATATATTTATGCATATTAATATATGGAAAAAAAAATTCAAATGCAAAAAAAATATTTTTTGGGGATTGTTGGTTTTTCTTCCCTAGTGTCACCGCGGAAAGTGATTTAATTCATAGTAATAATATAATTCTATGGATATATGTAATTTTCAAATGTATGCATTTTTGTACAAAATATATATATACAATAAACACAAAACAGACGCCTACCACAACCACCTAATTTCTTGAAAATTTTGGGGGCGTGCAATTTTTAAAATCAAAAACGTGCCCCGTTTTAAAGTTCCCCATGCACTAGAAGAAGCAATAGATTGGGGAGAATTAAACGCCTTCAGTTAAGCCAAATAATTGAAAAAAAAAATTTTTCAAATTCGGGCACACCGAAATCCGCCCCATCCCCCCCCCGCACACGTCCTCCCCCCGTACCCCTCCCCATTAATTGCTTAGTCCGCTAGTGGGTTTCCCCTCAACATCCTGATTCTCGCTTCAAGCACGTGTGGGACATCCTGGATAGGGAAAAAATTCAGTAATATTTTTCATTAAATTTCACGCCATGCTTTTACCACAAACGAAATTTTAAAAAAAAATAGTTTTGTATTTGCTACACAATGAAACAAAAAATTAATGGGGAAAAAAAGCACCTTTTTAGAGTTTGCCATTTATATTGCAAATCATGCAAAAATCAGCAATTCTACGACGGACAAAGGGCCCAAAGGTGTCCCGGGTGACACGGAAACCCAGGATTTATAAAAAATAATATTATTAATATAATAATATAATATTTTATATATATATAAAAATGTTTTTGACGAACGTGAGCTTTGCTATCGAGTTTCAAGGACCTTTTTATAAAACAAAAGAAAAAAAGAAAAAAAGGTTTTAATCCTTCAAAAATAAATCGAAAAAAGCAGACTGTATGGTGTATATGTATCAAAGATAAAACTTAAGCATATTTTGCCAAAACCAAAGTCCCCCGTAAAAAAAATTTTTTTTTTGTAGAACGAGCAATGCAAATCTGTTTTTATTTCCATCCAATCAGCCCGTCTACAATAAAAAGAAAATAAGAATCATTTATAATGCCTCCTACCAAATATTTTCTAACCTTCAAAATTTAAAAAATTTTTATTTTTTTTTTTTTAAAAATTTATGTGGTGGTGGTTTGGTGTGGTGTGTTTTTTTTTTTTTTTTTGATTTATTTTGTTTTTTTGGGGTGTACCTTTTTTTCACTATGACTACCTTTGTATATTTACCCGGATTTAAACCATAAAATAATAAAAACATATATAATTTTGTTATTAAAAAATTTTATATACAAAGTTTTTTGAATTTTTGCACCCGGTATCCGATGGTTAGAGCACCCGGGACTAAGACTTACGACGGAAAATTGATTTTTAAACGGTTCGATCCCCGGGCCGGCTTTTTGTTCCCTTTGGGGCAAGGAAAACTTCACCTCGTTTGCCTGCTTGGCCGCTACCGGGGAAAAACCCGTGGCCGGGAAAATTTAGAGATGGTGACTCATAAAAAAAAAAAAACACCGGGAGGAAGGCAAGGCAAACCCCCGTTTAAAAATTGCAAAGAAAATCATGAAAATCCATGATCGCCAACACCTTTGTGGGGGCAGGGCTTTAAAGGCCCGGGGCGGCGGGAATGATTAGAGCTCGGCTCTAAGACTGTAACGATGCCAATCTGATTTTCGAGGGTCGAGTACCGGGCCCGGCGCGTGATCCATTGAGCAAGGAATTCCCCTTGATACCTACCTACCATTAGTGGGCAACCAGCCCAGTCAGGCTGGTTCCAAGCCCAGATAAATAGGAGAATGTTTACCAAAAAAAAGGAAAACACCGGCCCCCTCCGGGAAAGGGAAAACTGGGGACCCTCCCACGTTCACCCCAAAGAGATCACAAACAAAAAAATACAAAAAGATAGTTGTGACACGGGGGCTAAAAACATGAACCTAGGGTTTAAAAAAAAAAAAAAAATGTAGTTACGTGTGTATGCTCGCAATACGTATATAGTATATATATAATATATAATATATAATATATTATAATATTATAATATAAAACAGTGTGTATTGTCTGGTATACAGATTTGCATATACATATAATATTAATAATGCATATGTATATATTTTATGTATGTGTAATAAAATTAACAATATGTGTGTGTGTACTTATTTTATATATTATTTTTAATAAATTTAATATATATATTCTATATATATAATTTTAGATATGTTTTTAATTTTATAAAAATATTTGTAGTATATGTGTGTTAACAAATATTATGTGCATTATATTATGTAATGTCAAAAAAATAATATATTATTAATATATAGATTATATTAGTAATTTAATAAATAATTATTTATAATGTCTTTCCTAAATATTTTTAATTTTATACAAAAATATACTGCATAACACCCACATACACATACTGTGTAGTAGGGAAAATATATATGTGTGTATGTAGAAATATGGTTAATAATATATATTTAATATATAATATAAAAATATATTATTATTTTTTTTGTTGTGTGTGTTGGTTTTAAATCTAAACACAATATAAAATCATCGATACAACACACGACATATGATTATATTTAATAACATAATTTTTAAATGTTTATACATAGGGTTTTATATATGTGTGTGTGTATGCAGTTATTCCTAGTAGACATAAAATACGCATATATACAATCTAATATACTAAAGTTTTTTTTGCAATCTCCTTTCTTTTTTTTTTCTTTTTACCACATCTTTATGGGGTTTTAGAGCATTTTTTTTGAAAATGGTTCAGTAATAACAGGGTAAAAAAATAAACGAAACAAATATATTATAATATTTTTTAAATATAAAAATTTTAATAATTATTTTAATATATTTGCAATGAAAAAAAGAAAAAGGGGGGGGCTTAATTGGAAGTTACCACGGGTTTTTCTTCAAGACGGGTAGACTACCGTTCAGATCCCTTTGTTGGCGATGCCTTCCTTTCGCTTTCCCCTGGGAATCGGCGCCGTAAAAACCCCGAGTGAATGCCTTTCGATGGGGGCCGCAGCTGGGAATTATTTGCATTAATTTTTTATGTGATGCTGTGTCGGGTATCTTCTTGGGGGATGTAAAAAACTGCCAATCTTTTAAAAGCCAGAGATGGATACCTTTTTATAAAAAGGTATAAAAATTATAAGGGGGAAATATATATTGGCACCCTTTAATTTGGAAAATACGTTTTCCCTTATCAGGGTATCATTCTAAAGAACCATAAACTCAATCCCGGGGGATCCCTTTTTCAAAAACCCCAATGTTTTTGAAGACTTTCCTAAATAAAGTCAGTTTTGGCCAGGACATTTCCCTTTGTTAGGCCTTTCGGCTATGTTAAAGCCATGTTCATGACGCGGGTGCATGAGGGATTCTTGACCTCGATGAAAGAGCATCTAAAAAGGAAAGGGGAAGGACGGGGTGGAAAAAAAACCATTAAAACAAATGGACAAATATTTAAAAAATGTCGACTAAAGAAATAACTCCTAAACTCACGAGTTTTGGGGCACTCACGCTCAAAATGGTTCTTAAGCCCCTTTCCCTTCTGAAGGGCAAAACTTTTCCACAGAATTCCATGAATTATACGTGGAAGCTTCGCCATCTAAAGTAAAAGCCAACAGACCCTTCCCTTAAAAGAACACCGCTTCGGGTGTTTAAAGTTTTTCGCGAAGCAAATTCCCCTTAAATCGGGATAAGAAGCAGCCCCGGGGGAAACTCCGAAAGAAGGGCGATTCGAATTTTTTCCCGGCTCTGCCGGATCCTTTAAATTTGCGGAAGAAGAAATGTTCATCAATTGCGGCCAAGAAGGTTAACTAAAAAAAAAAGGCGTGTCCTTCCGAGAAAATCTCATCTTCATGACATTTTTCTCTTGGAAAAATAAAAAAAACTGAAAATTATTTTTTTGCGAAGAAGGGGAAAAAAAAAATAAACTTATCAGAGGGCTCCCCATTTCGAATTTTCCCTTCATTTTTTCTTTCATGCTCCATTTTTTCTGGAGGCTGATCTTAGTTTTGTTTAGTGCAAAGAAGTAGGAAAAAATTTTAATCACGAGGGAAAAAAGGCTGAAGGATTATTTTCGTTCAAAATTTTGCCCCCGGGGTTACCCGAGAGAGCCCTTCATTAAGGGGCTGGGGGTTTCGTTGTTTGTTTGTAAAACCATTCCGCTCCGACTACAGCGAGGCCGCCGCACCCGTCCAGCGCTTCCTTTGATGGAAAATTGGGGTTTAGTTTTCGGACTGAAACCTTCAGCGCATGAATTTTGTTGCTAATCCAGATCAAAGCCCTTTCTATTAAGGCCTGCAAAAAACATACATCGATACTAAAATGCACGTTTTCAAGTCCATCCCGATAAGGACCAAAAATACTATGGCTACCTGGGTGATACGACTCTTCGGGGGCCCGCAAGCACAAAGGTGTGGGGGCACTTGGATGTGCTTGTCATATATGCGCGCTCTTGCCGGCGGGAAGGCCCTAACGTATCACTGAGCCACCAGTCCTCTTTGGGGCCCACATGATACGTTTCAAGGCACCAAAAATTTTTTTAAAAGATCCAATTAGTTTTGGAAAAAAAACAATTCCATACAATTATGGCCAAAAAACATATCTTTTTTTCTTCTAATTTCCTTTAGATCCTAACTGATGGGGGTCAAAAAAAAGAAAATAAACCAAAAACTAATACGCAATTTTGAACTGAATCAGCTTTGCTGAAGGGCCCCAAAGACTTGAAATAAAGGGTTTTTCATGATTGGGGGTCACGGGCAGATCCTGAGGTACAGGAGCTCGCCCCCCAGTTCTCATAAGGTCGCCAACCTGTTCCCCCCAAACTTTAAAAACAAAAAAATTCCAGTCAGAACCATATTACCACAGGGGCTTTTCAGTGACCATTGCACACTTAAGGATCATTACCTTCATTCCCTTTTCCCAAAAAAGACCTGCAAATGAAATATATGGACAATCACATATAAATATTTTAACAATTTAATATAAAAATGTGTTTTTTGGTGTGTATATGTAATATAATATAAAAATGTATACTTTACGTTTAGACAAATTTTAAATATATATATAAGAGAATATTTATTAGTATTTTTCCAATAATATGTTTTAAAATTATATATGCTCAAATCATGTTTCTGTAAGTAATTTTGAACTTTTTTCCCCAAAGACGGGACGTCTTTTGTTACTACAAAAGATTAATGAGGGCCTCGTGGCTAAGGTCGCGTTTTAGTGCTTTGGGAAAAAATCACACAAAAAAACGGATTTCCCTTTTAAAAAATTTGGACGTGATTTTTTAAACTCAAACAGTGACGTTCCAGTCTGTAGGCACTGGAAGAAAAATAGCTTGGGAGAATTAAATGTCTTTATTTGAGTTAAATTTTGAAAAAAAAACTAAAAACTTATCCAAAAAAATTTGGGCACTCGCCCGCCCCAGCCCCCTCGCACACGCCTCCCCCGTACACCCTCCCCATTAGATTGTTGATCCCCCAGTTTTTCCCCAACATCCTGATTCTCGATTCAACCACGTTTGGGGCATCCGTGGATATGAAGAAATCCAGTAAATGTTTTTTAAAATTTCACGCCATGCTTATTCCCCCAAACGAAATTTAAAAAGACATAGTTAGTATTTGCTACCAATAAACAAAATCTTAAGGAAAAAAAAAGCCACCCTTTCGAAATTCTGCCCTTCATATTTCAAATCATGCAAGTCGCACCCACGACGGACAAGGCCCAAGGGCGTCCTGGGCCTGACGACGGAATACAGGGGTTTTTCTGATAAAAAAAAAAAAATTTTTGATCGAACCTGAGCTTTGCATCGAGTTAAAAAAAAAAATTATATAAATTCGAAAACAAAAAAAAAAGAAAAGGTATTCTCCATGAAAAAAAAATCGAAAAAGCACGTTTTTTACTGAATATAATTTATATGCTCCCCAAAACTTAAAAATATACAACGCCTCAAAGTCCAAAAAAAATTGACTTTGCATTTACTTAAAGACAAAGAAAGAGTTTTAGTTTCTATCACACCTGCAATGAAGAGGTAAATAGAATAAGTGACAAAAGCCTACAATTAAAATTTTTTACCCCCAAAAAGAATGGTACCATACAGAGTGGGATGTAAAATAAAAATAATATATATAATAAATAATATATATATATATATATATTAAAATTTATAACTAATTATTAAAAGAATATATTTTAATAATAAATAAAATACTAATTTTAAAATATTATATTATTATTAATATTATTTTATATTATATATATATTTATATTAAAATAATAATATATTCACATATCATTAATAAATTAAAAATTTTTTTCCCTTTGTTATTATTGAATTTTATAAAAATATTATAAATATAATATATATTATATATATATATATTTATTTTAAACATATATATATTTTTTGGTTTTGTGTGTGTGTGTGTGTGGTTTAAAATAATAAAAAAAAAAAAAAAAAAAAAAAAAATATTATATAATTTTTATATATAAAATTATATATTAATTATACATAATACATTTTCGGGGTTTTTTTTTTTTTTATTTATACACCCTTCACTATATTTATATATTTAAATAATAAATAAAATAAAACATATATAACAACAAATTTTGGGGTTATATAATTATGTAAATAATTAAATATAAATGTTTTTGTTACAGTTTTTATATTACCCATCTATGTCTATATACTATACATAATTACAGGAATGTGCAAATTAATATAAATTATATTATATAATATATTTTATAATCCCACTATCCCCTTAATTTTTTATATACATTATGTAAAAAATACAAAACATAATAAACCAAAACAAAAAAAAGACAACAAAAACAACAACAAAAAAATTTATAATATACATATATTTTTTTGACCAGTTTTTTACTACCTTGGTCTTAAAATTTTTATACTTGGAAAAGGAAACACAGAAGGTTTTCATTATTTTTATATTATAATTTATAAATTTTAAAATAAAAAAAATTACATATGATTTGGGATACCTTTTAAAAAACTTTATTTCGGTTTTCCATTTTTATATTTTTTTTAAATAGTAAAGATACTGTTAGTCAATGATTACAACCACTAAAAAACCAACGAGCCACACCCCAATTTTTTTATAATACTTTTTTTTTTTTGGGTTTTTTTTTTTTTTTTTTTCAAAATATTTAAAAGGTAAACGAAAAAGCCAAGAAAGGGTAATTGTTTTCAAATTCTGAAAAAAAAATGAAAAAATGTACCCTAAACTGCCTGGATTTTGGTTCCCAAAATTTTTTAAAACGGCAAAAAACAGCACTAACACGAAAAATTTTTAAAGAAATTGAAACCCCTGCCAACTGAAACATGGGTGGAGGAAAGGCCTGAGTCACAGGGTTTTTATGATTGAAGGTTTTTCTAAAAAACCCCAATCAACAAAAATAGCAAAAATATTTTAAAACTGCTTTGAAAAGGGGAAAAAAAAATTTTATACAAAACTTTAAACCCCTTAGATAAATTGGTTCAAGATGAACAAAAAATAAAATGTTGGAACGTCGGAAAAAATAAATGGAATATCATGCCTGGGAACTAGGTGAAACTTGAGGAAGGAAAAAATTTTTCCCTGGGGAAAAGGGTCAAAGGATTTGGGAATAGATTGGAAAAGGGGATTTTTTTTTCGATTCCTTTTTAAAGGTAAAAATAATTTAGAAAATCATAGGCATCTGGAAAAAAAAAGGGTTTTTTAAAAATTACATTGTATGATTTCAGTTTGGTTTTAAGGGGTGTTAAAAATTTTTTATTTGAGTTTCCCGCATTTTATAATTACACTGTTATTTTTATTTCAGGTTTGCTTGAGAACTACGGGGAAAATTATGGCAATAAAAAATTTTTGGAAGAAACAGTTAAAGACCACCCCGATTTAGAGAAAAAAAATAGAAACGATTTGGGTTGCTTTTCAGGGGACTAATATTTTAAATCGGAACTTGAATACTAAAGTGCTTTTTCCCTTATTGACTGAATAGGTTTGTTTTTATTAAGAAGTGGTTAACATTATTTGGTGAGTTTTAGGCTTTATCGTTTAAAAAACGTTTGATTTTTTTGAGGAAATAAGAGAATGAGGATTACACTATTTTTTATTTAATTGAAATAAAAAAATATTTTTAGTTAAAATAAAAAAAATATATTTTTCAATCCAATAATAGGATTTTTTGAGAAAGAAAAAGTAAAAAAATTAGAATAAATTTTCAGGGGGAAAACCATAATTCGGGAAAAATTGTTTACACGTGTTGATAATAGCATTTTTGGTATAGGAACTTCCAAAAAAAAAAAGGTTTTAAACCCATTAGATATTTATTTGGGGTGGGGGGTTTTTGTCCTTTTAAACCAGTTTTAAAAGTATGATTTTTAAGAAAGACTAAAAGACGAGGTAAACCAGAGAAGAAACAAGGGGCCAAGAAGACGTGGGGTTGAGTAAAAAACCCGTCTTCGGGAAAACCGAAACGTTGTCTGTTTAAGGCTGGGGGGCATTTTTTTTGATTCTTAGAAAATTTAGGTTAAAAAAAGGAAAAAGAAAAGTTGCCATTTTGGGGAATTTTTTAAAATGGGTCCGACGGGGGGTTTTTCCCGGGGGCGAGTGTTGCCCTTTGCCTTTAATTATTTAAATTTAATAAAATTTTATTTGCTTTGCGGGGCGTCCGTGGAAAATGTGTTCAGGGGGAGTGGGATTGTTCATGGGGACCCGGGAACCTGCCAAATGGCGGAGCGGGGGGCGAGGAACAAACCCAAGATGCGGGGGGGGTGCCCAAGCCCCCGGTTCCGGACCCCCCCAAAAATTTTTGGGGCCCCCCCCCCCCCCCCCCCCCCCCCCTTTTTTTTTTTTTTTTTTTTTTTTTTTTTTTTTTTTTTTTTTTTTTTCCCCCTTTCCCCGAAAAACCCCCCCCCGGCCCACGGGAAATTTTGGGCAATGGGTTTTTGGGATGGGGGCCCTTTCAAAAGGGGGAAAAAGGGGGGGCCAATGGGGGGGCCCGGCCCCTTTGGGGCAAGTGGGACACGGGGGGGCTTGGGAGGGAAAAAGGGGGGGAAAACCTTTTTTTGGGTTTT
>NW_023662267.1:0-16368 GCF_015228065.2 Penaeus monodon | reverse complement strand
CGGGCCCTTTAAAAAGAAAAAAAATAAATTTATTATTTAAAAAAACCCCCCCCCCAGGACCAAGGGCCTTTTTTTTGGCTTTAGGGGTTTTAAAATAAAAAACCCCCACTGGATGGGGGGTAAATAGATGGGGTTGGGTCAGGAAGGGCATCCGGCAAAAAAGCTATCGCCAAAAACCTGACATGGCGCCCATATATAAGAATGGGATAAGTACAGAAAAAAAAAAATATAATATATATATTTTTTTTTTTTTCTGTAGCTTTACCCCTTTCTTATATATGTCGCCATGATCAGGTTTGGCAGTATTTTTAGGGCGGATGCCCTTCCCTACATCAACCAATATATATTTTTTTTTTCCATTCCCCCAAAAATACACATTTCTTCAGTAACATTGGGAAAAAGACTAAAGCATTCCCATACGGAAAAACTGAGGATACTGTACTATTTTTTTTCCCAATTGCGTCATATGGTTCGAGGTTGGGGTGAAGAAGATAGACAAGAAAAAGATAAATATTTTTGAAATGTGGTTACAGACGAGACTACGTTTAAACTGGACAAGAAAAAAAAACAAATGATGAAGTGCTGAAAAAAGTAAATTGTAAAGAGGCTTTTGGACACTTGAACAAAAGTTTTTTGGTCAGGATGAGAAAAAAAAGTTTGAGAAAGACTTGCTGAAGGGATAAGGGGAAACGGGGAAGAGGCAAACTGAAACAAGACTGAGCGACAACATAAAAGATTTTTGGGGGGCGTCGAGGGTCAAGTAGAAAGAAAAGTGAAAGATCGGTTGGGTAGCGAAGGTGGGGAGAGGCCCAGGGCGCTAAAACATGAGCATACCGTTTTTTTTGTGATATATATAATATAAAATATATAATAATATATATTATATATATTTATATAATATATCTCATCACTTGTATATCGAAAACCCCGCAAATATCTTGAGTTGCGCTCAGTCTTGCTTCATTTTGCCTCTTCCCGGGGTTTCCCATTACCACCCCTGTCAGCAAGTTTTTCTCAATACTTTTACATTCACATATGCCCAATAAATTTCAATTTCCTCCTGTTCAAGAGTCCAACACCCGGTTTTTAAAATTTATTTTCTCAGCATTTCATCATTCGTCTTTTCTCGTCCGCTAATACGCGTACTCGTCTGTAACACCCATTTCAAAACTATTGATCTTTTCTTGTCTATCTACTTCAGACCCAACACCAGATCCAATGATGCAATTGGGAAAAAAGAGTTCAAAATCTCAGTTTTGTCCGTAAGGTAAGCTTGGGTTTTTCCAGATGTTATTGAGAGCAACTGTGGCTTTTTTGGCAATGGTAATTTTTTTTTTTATCTCTGGGAATCATCATAGTATATTTAAAAACAGCCCCAAGATAATGAACTTTTTCACATTTTTCCACAATCTTTCCTTTGTTTGTAACAGTCACCCATTTTTCATTGCCAGTTATTTTTGAATTATACTTATTTCTGGCTTTGAAACAAGCCAGCCTTTTCGTTGCTTTTTAAATTTTATCTAGAAATTTGTTGTAGTTCAGTGTACTGTGCAACCAAAACTAATCATCGGCGTACCTTAGTTTGATTTTTTGTATCCTCCAACAACGGGTTCCTTCAAAATTCTCAGAGCACTTCTCATAATTGTTTCAGAAATATTTTAAAGAGGTGCGGGACAGAACGAAACCCCGTCGCACTCCTTGTTTACTTAGAACCATTCTTTAAAACCCATAAGTGGTTCTTACTTTTGCTTGTTGTTGGATCTTCTTTTTTTTAAGGGTGGGTTTCAGCTGGCCGCCGTGGTACAGCATGATATTTAAATTGTTTTTTCATGTTGTGATGCTTTGGAGGGTAGGGTGGGTCCCCATTTTCCTTTCCACGGAGATGCCGGTGTTCCCTTTTAGGTAATCATTCTCTTATTTTATCCGGGTTTGGGCCCCCCAGTAGCTAGGTAGGAAATCGAGGTGAAGTTCCTTGTGTTTTTGGTCATACATGGTTTTTATTAGTTGGATATGGGGTTTTGGAAAAACTCATATCGTTCATATATTCCAGAGGAATCGTGATAACAGTATAAAAGTTTTCAAATAATCGATGAAACACGGGGGTATAGGTTTTTTTTGAGTTCTCTGTTTTTTTTATGATCAATTTCAGATTTATAATCTGGTTTCGGGTCCCTTTTTCCCAGGGGGGAAAAACCTGCTTTTTCGTCTGCAGTTTTTTCTTTACTTCAACTTCTTCTTTCAGCAAAATTTTTTAAAAAAAATTTGCTGCTTTGTTATTAAGCAATGCCTGTTATTGTTGCTTGGAGTGCTCACCTTTTTAGGTATAGGAGTAAAGATGATTTTACCCCATTTTCCGGCCATCTTCTTTTTTTCCATATTTTTTTACAAAGTTTGTAGAATATTTAACACTTTTGCCAGCTTCTTTATTAGTTTGTTTTTTTTCATCTATTCCAGGGTCTTTTATTTTTTAATTTTTAGGCTTTTTTAACTTTTGTTTGCAGTGGTGGTGGTTCATCTTCGCGGGCATTTAGTTAATTAAGTTTTTGTTAGATTTTTATTCTTTTTTTATAGGTTGGAAAAAAAATGATTTCCCCTTCTTTTACTTTTTCCCTCACAAAAACAAGTCCATTTCAGTTTTGATAGTGTCCCCTTGTAGGTTTAAAAAATTTTGGTGATGTTTTTGAATCCTTGGTAGAGTTCTTTTGTTGTCTTATTGATAGAATAGTTTCAATTTTTGCATTGTTTTTTTAAAAATTTTTCCCTTTTCTTGTCGCAATAATCTTTTAATTTTTGTATTTTGTTTTTTAAATTACTTTTAATGGATTTTTGAACCCTTTTATTTTAGGCATTTCTTGTTTTTAATTTACTTTGGTTTTTTCATCTAAAACACGTTACAAGTGCTTGGGTGGTTTGGAACAATGATTGCTTAACTAGTTATTTTTACTACGAAAATTTAATAAAACTTTTCCTCTTTCATTTATATTCCCGGCCCCAATTTCCCCAGGTGGCATTTTTTGTATTTTTCATACTTTTGGGGTTGAGGTCTCCCTGATTTCTTTTTAAACTCTGTTAGGGGTTGTGCTAAAATATCGGAGTGTGTTTTAAAAAAAACCTTTCTTCATCACTTGCAATATTGGTTTGGTGCTAGCATTGTATTAAATGTTATGAGGTATTTCTTGTATTCTGACTTTTAAAAAAGCGATCATTTATTTGGGGTTTTACCCAATTAGTGCATTTCAGGTTTTTTTGTGGAATCATAGAATCCGTGACTTAATTTCCCTTTTTCTTTCCAGAAAAAAAAAATCTTGTTTTCTTTAGTTTGAAATTCCATTACTTTCCAATTGACTCACTTATTTTAGTATTTGAATGTTGTACCCATCCATTCGTTTCAGATGTATGTAATTTTTCTCTTCATTTTCCTTTGTTCACGTTCCGATTTTAATGTGTTTCTAATTGGAATGTTTTCTTTTTTTCTTTGTCTTTCCCGATGCATACTTTAAAATTTTCAGCCGTTTCCCACGAATAAAGCGTGGCGCGTTTTTTCCCTTTGGGGAAGGAAAATTCACCCCGATTTCCTACCTAGCCACTGGGTGGCCAAGCCCGCTCAAGTCAGTGCCAGGTAAATAGAGAGGTGATCGATAAAAACACCGGCGGAAGGAAAAGGGAAACCACGCTCTAAATTGCTAAGAAAAAATCATGGAAACCAGATCGTCAAAGGCCCCCCCGGGGGCCGAATGGTTAGAGCGTCGGACTTAAAACGTCACGACGGCAATTTTAATTCGAGGGTTCGAGTCCCGACCGCCCCGTGTTCACTTGGGCAAGGAATACCTTATTGTCTACCTAGCCACTGGGTGGCCAAGCCAGCCCCAAGTCAAGTGCTGGTCCCAAGCCGGATAAATAGAGAGAATTTAAAACCTAAAAAAAGGTACACCCGGGACTCTCCGTGGAAAGGAATGGGGGCCCCACCAGTACTCACTCCAAGAGCATCACAACATGAAAACGGCAATTAAGTACATGCGTGACCACAGGGCTCAGACATAAACCTACCTTTTAAAAGAAGAAGAAAGGGGGTTTGTCAGGAGAAAGAAAAGTTGGGGGAATCCCCAGTCCCTTCTCAACTCGCAGTCTCCAACTAATGGGAGGAATATCTCTGCCGCTTAAAACAATACACTGAAATACGCCAGACAATTATTTGGTGAAACCAAATAATTGCTCACATTCTTTACTAATTTCCGAATACACACAACACACACACACCCCAAAACACACAAACACACACACACAACACCCCCACACTTCTTTACTAATGCCCGAATACACACCAAAACCCCACACCCACACAACACACAAACACACACACAAAACACACACCACACAAACACACCAAAAACACACAACACACCCCACACACAAACCACACACAACACACCCCACACACACACACACACCCCCAAACACACACACAATTTCTTACTAATTCCGCACACACACACACTCACTCACACTTCTTTACTAATTTTCCGAATACACCAACCCCCAAACACACACACACACACGCACACACACACAAACACACACACACACACCCCACACCACACACAAAAACACAAAACACACCAAAAAAACACACACACATACACACACACAAACACACACACACCACTCACTCACACAAAAAAACCACACACACACACACAACACACACTCACACTTTTTTACTAATGTCCAAACACAAAAACCACAACCACCCACACACACCACACCACACCCACACCACACAAAACACAAAATACAACCCCCACACACACACACACACAAACACACACACCAACACCACACAAAAAACACAACACACACCCCCTCATCACACACACACAACACACACCACACAAAAAACAACACACACACACACGCAGCACGCACGCACGCACGCAGGGCACGCAGCACGCACACACCACCCCCTCCACTTTTTTAAATGTCGAATAAAAACCAACAAACACACAACACAAACACACACACACAACACACACAAAAAACCCCACCCACAAAAAACCACACAACACACACACCAAACACACACACACACACCACACACACACACACACACACACCACACACCCCAACACACACACACACACAAAACGCACACACACAACAAAACCCCAACACACACACACACCACACACACACATAACACACACACACACCACGCACGCACGCACGCACGCACACACTCACTACTCACCAACTTCTTTAAAGTCGAATACACACACAACACCACACACACACACACACACAAAACACACACACACACAAAAAACACCACAACACACACACACGCGCCGCCCCGGTGCGCGGCACACTACTCACTCACTCACTTACTCATCACTCAAAACTTCTTACCAATGTCCAAATACAACACACACACACACAAACACACACGCGCGCCCCGCGCGCCGCGCACACACACACTCATCACTACTCACTAACCTCTTTATAATGCCCGGTCCCCCCAGAGAATTCGGGAAAAAGGGTATTCCTAGAGGCGCAGTATGCCGAAGGGAGCAAAGAGGCAAGCGGCCTTTCGAGGACCGCAGTCCCCCCGCAGTCCCCCCCGCAGCCCCCCGTGGAATAGGGTTTCGGGGTTGGTGGACGCGACGCAGTAATGATGGGTTTTGCCAGGCCGACGGAGGCCAGGTCGCGGGAAGGGCAGCTCGCGAATGAGCTGCGAAGTGGCAAGGGGTAGTCGGGGGGCATACGCGCATACCTGCGAAGGGTGCGCGAAAAAGGTGGCCGAGGAGAGGAGCAGTTCTTTCGGCGAGCAGGACGCACCCGTGGGCCCCGGAGTGTTTTTGGGGGGGCCCCACGCCCCGGGAAGCTGCTGGGGGACGAGTTGCGCCGGGGTCCCAGGGTCCTGCCAAGAACGTGCCCCCCAAAAGGCACCGGCAAGGGGCGCTGCTGGAATAAGAGGAAGGCCTCGGCTCAACGCCCCCCTTGGCCTCCCCCGTTGCCGCCCCCCGCAGGGGGCCCCCGCGGAAAAACCATCAAGGAGTTTTCTGAGCCTTTGGGTTTGACTGAAGAGCCCGCCCCGCCACGCCCACGCCACGCCCGCATCCGCCCCCCCCTACGCTGCGACTCCGGGTCAGCTTCAGGGTGTATTGTCTGTTTTTTTTTTTTTTTCTTTCTTTCTTCTTTAAACGGTAGGTTTCATTTTTGAGCCGCCGTGGTCACAGCATGATACTTAATTGTAGTTTTCATGTTATGATGCTCTTGGAGTGAGTACGTGGTAGGATCCCCAGTTCCTTTCCACGGTGAGTGGCGGTGTTCCCTTTTTAGGTAATCATTGTCTCTATTCATCCGGGCTTGGGACCAGCACTGACTTGGGCTGGCTTGGCCACCCAGTGGCTAGGTAGGCAAATGAGGTGAAGTTCCTTGCACAAGGGAAACAACGCGCCGGCTGGTGACTCGAACCCCCCGAACTCAGATTGCCGTCGTGCCAGTCCGATGCTCTAACCACTCGGCCACCGCGGCCTTATTATGTATAAATGTATGTATGTGTATAACAAATGTGTGTACGGCGGGTATATCTACCATATAAAACATGAAGTTGTATATTGCCTGTGCGTGTATGTGTTTTTCGTGTATAACACTAATGTATTATTTGTGAATAAATGAAAGAAAGAAAGAAAAATCTCTCTCGCTCTCGCTCTCGCTCTCTCTTCTCTCTCTTCTCTCTCTCTCGCTTTCTTGCTTTTCTCTCTCTCTCTCTCTCTCTCTCTCGCTTTTTTCTCTTCTCTCTCTCTCTCTCTCTTCTCTCTCTCTCTCTCTCTCTCTCTCTCTCTCTCTCTCTCTCTCTCTCTCTCTCTCTCTTCTCTTATCTCTCTCTCTCACTCTCTCTCTCTCTTTCTTTCTCATACCTATACACCCCACCACACGCACACACACACACACCCACACACACACACACACACACACACACACACACACAACACACACACAAAACACACGTAACAACAATCCTTGCGTTAAAGTACTAATAGTGATTATAAAGTTTCTTTTCCCTTTTTATATAAGGTAAAAAAGGTAACACCGGCACTCTCCGTGGAAAGGAACTGGGGACCCTACCACGTACTCACTCCAAGAGCATCACAACATGAAAACTACAATTAAGTATCATGCTGTGACCACGGCGGCTCAGACATGAACCTACCGTAAAAAGAAGAATATATAAGGTACTTTCATTATTGTATTGTAAGCCTATTTATAATAAGTGTATTAAGTTTTCTTCCCTTATTAATCAGTATCATTGTCAAGATTTTTTGAAAAAAAAACGTAAACTCATGATCACAATTTTATTTAATTCCTTCACCAAAACAAAAAACACACAAAACACGAGAAACAAGAAAATACTCCCTATGCGATATTTTACTAAAATGTAATCTATCGCCCTAATCCCTAACCAAGAAATTACCAACCGTAAAAAAATAAAAAAAACAGCGGGCCGGCAGAGAGGTCTCGCCCAGGCCTATGGCAAAAAAGGAAAGTGGCCGAGGTAATTCTGCCAAGGAACACAGGTAGCGCTCAAGACGGAGATGGGGGGGGGGGCGAACGCTACTGCAGGAACTACCTAGTTCAATGCTTTGCTTTCGCCCTTACTTTAAATTTTTTATTTTACTTAATAACCAAAATATATATATCTTCTTTTTAGCTTTATCCCATTATCCTTCCTGCCCCCACACAGATGTCAGCTTGATTTTCTTGACTAAGAGGTGTTTTTTCTAGCTCCTCGAACATTTTCTTTTCTTCTTCCTTTACGCTTCTCTCGAATCATCTCATGTTTCTCCCTCCTGCCGACTACAACACCCAGGCAATTAGACAATAATAAAAAAAAAAATGATGCCCACATTGGCTTACAGTCAAAAAGTTCAGCCAGGTTCATTCTTTTGTGAAAAAAGTCTAAAATTTCCGAAGAATGAGTCCTGAATATTCTGGAGCATTCGCCGAGGGTTATTGGCCCATGAGCCCCAATAGGGCGATCATGAAGAAAAAGAAAAAAAAAAATGAGCGCGGCTGAACTTTCCATTAAGAATCTCACGCTTTTAATGATTTTGGTGACGGGCCCCCAGAAAGTAATTTTCATACAAAAGGAACTGAAGGAGGAACACTAGGGGCAATAAAGAATTATTTATGCCGAGTAATTGGTTCTTTTTGACAAAGGGGGCAGTCGGAAGATGAGCCTGCTGATATCTCATGAAAGTGGTGTGGTTCTGTAGAGAAAGCAGATTTCTGCGCTGCCCTTGGGGCATTCTCCAGGGCAGTGTTTAACAGTTCTTCGAAATCGTATATAACCTGTAGCCTCCAGCGTATCTCTACAATGCCTGTGACAAATAAAAATAAACACAGAAAGAGTGTTAGGCCATGTGAGAAGGATAGAGGGGGTAATTCAGAGATTTGCAACACCCCAATTGCAATTGCAGCAGATAACACGGAAACCAGTGCTGGAATAATCCACATTTGCACATCGCCCTTTAAAGCCATGGAAATTTCCGCGTGACAACATCCCCCGGATATAACTGGCTTAAAACCCTCAAAGTGAGCCCCCAAATTTTTTACCCTCAAGCCTTTCAAACGCAAGTGTAACAGAATATAAAAAATCGCACGGACCGTCGTAGACCAGGAACTCAAACTGTATGAATCGAATGATTTGCCGAGTAAAAGTTTCCATACAATACGCCGAACACACATGGTTCGAAGTTACCTAAAGTTCGGGATATCCACAACATGACCATTGGGAAAGGGTATAAACACCTGAAGCAGGACACGGAATGAAAGTCATCAATCTCCGCATCGTCGACGTACCGAGGTTCCACTGAAACGTTTGCTAAACAGTGTGGGTTCAAAATGTTGGGTTTGAGCCACCCTTTCTCCCGCCTCACCTGAGCAAATATATCCGTGTTAAAATCGATCTTGCTGTAACAACTCCTTCCTTTAACATGATACGGACAAGGACCCTCTTCAGTGAATATTAACCTGATCCTCGGTATACCAACCGTATGGGACTGTCCTAGCCTGGTATGAGTGGCCCATCTGTGGAGAAACTCTTGTTCTATATATTTCCAGATGTCCTCCATAGTCCACAGTGTATTCATTACCTCCATCTCAGGAAGGTAGGAAATATTTGGCGTTTTATCAGCTCGGCGTGGTATTTAATGCGTAAATTGACGCTGATGCCGACGCCCACGGTGACGAAGGCAATGGCCGAGAGGAGGACGCACCTTCGGGTTACAATGAGCCGACGCTGGGCGCGCCGTCGCCTACGCAAATCAGCCTCACGTCCGTTATATATATATATTTTATTATTATATATATATATATATATATATATTATATATATATATTTTATATATATATGTATATGTATATATACACAAGGGCCGCGGTGGCCGAATGGTTAGAGCGTCGGACTCAAGACTGTCACGACGGCAAATCTGAGTTCGAGGGTTCGAGTCACCGACCGCCGCGTTGTTTCCCTTAGGCAAGGAACTTCACCTCGATTGCCTACCTAGCCACTGGGGACCAAGTCAGCCCAAGTCAGTGCCGGGTGAATAGAGATGGGACTCGGAAAGAAAAAAGAAAAAAAAAAAAAAAAAAAAAAAAAACCGGGCGGGAAAGGGCCCAATGGCAAAACCACGCTCTAAATTGCCAAGAAAAAATCTGGTAGCCATGATCGTCAAGGCCGGGTAGCGAATGGTTAGAGCGGTTTCGGCCCTCAAGACTGTCACGACGGCAATCTGAGTTCGAGGGTTGGGAAGTCAACGACCGCCCGGTTTTTTCCTTGGGCAAGGAACTTCACCTCGTTTGCTGCCTAGCACTGGGGCCAAGCAAGCTCAAGTCAGGTGCTGGTCCCAAGCCGGATAAAATAGAGGAATGATTACCTAAAAAAGGTGCCCCCGGCACTCTCCTTTGAAAGGAATGGGACCCCTCCAATATAATATATATATATATATTATATTATATAATATATATCATATATAAATAATAATATGATTTATATAATATATATATGCCAAGACAGGACCTGGGCCGACTGCAACAGGGGGACCACCAATTTACTAACTCTTTTTCTTTAAACGGTAGGTTCATGTCTGAGCCGCGTGGTCACAGCATGATACTTAATTGTAGTTTATGTTGTGGATGCTCTGGGGTGAGTACGGGGTAGGATCCCCATTCCCTTTTCACGGAGAATGCCGATGAACCTTTTTTAGGTAATCAATCTCTCTATTTTATATATATATTTTATATGCCAAGACGGGAAACCTGGCGCGACTGCAACAGGACCACCAACTATAACTCCTCTTTAACGGTAGGTTCATGTTGAGCCGCCGTGGTCACAGCACTGATACTAATTTATTTTTAGTTGTGATGCTTTGGGTGAGTCGTGGTAGGGGCCCCCAGTTCCTTTCACGGAGAATGCCGGTGATACCTTTTTAGGTAATAAATCTCTCTATTTATCCGGGCTGGGACCAGCACTTTGACTTGGGCTGGCTTGGCCCACCCAGTGGTAGGAGGCAATCAAGGTGAATTTCCTGCCAAGGGAACAACGGGGCGGTCGGTGACTGAACCCTCAAAACTCAGATTGCCGCGTGACAGTGTTGAGTCCGAGGCTCTAACCATTCGGCCACCGCGGCCTTGACGATCATGGGCTTCCATGATTTTTTCTTAGCAATTTTTAGAGCGGGGGTTTGCCATTCCCTTCCGCCCGGTGTTTTTTTTTTTTTTTTTTTTTTTTTTTATCGAGTCACCATCTCTATTTACCCGGCACTGACCTGGGCTGCTCGGCCACCCAGCGGCTAGGCAGGCAACCGGGGGTGAAGCTCCCTCCCCAAGGGAAACAACGCGCCGGCCGGCGACTCAAAACCCTCAAACTCAGATTGCCGTCGTGACAGTCCCGGGGCCCGACGCTCTAACCATTCGGCCACAACTACTAACTATCGATTTTCAAATAAGACTCAAAAAAGATGGAGCATCCAACACCACCTCTAAAGCTCGACTAAAAAAACTCTTGATAACAATTACGGGAATTACAGTGTCAAACAAATTTGAAGTACTCAATCAATGTGAAGATGATTAAAACACCAAATGAGTTGTGGGAAGAAGGAAAAGAACTCTTGCTGAGCGTGCTTAAGAAACTATCGCCAAAAAGAAAAAGACAAATTCCCCCTGGATATCTGAAAAAAACACTAAGTGAAATTGGAAACAAGATGCCTAAAATCAAAGGGTATCAATAATCCCGTTGAAGAAGTAATTTACAAAAAAAAAAATACAAAAAATTCAAAGATTATTGCGACGAGATAAGAAAATATTTAAAAGAACATTACCAGAGAATGGAAAACTATTCTATCAATAAGACAACTAAAGAAACTACCAAGGAGTACGAAAAAATCACACGAAAATTTAAAACTACAATGGACACTATCAAAACTGAAGATGGACTTGTTTATGTGATGGAAAAGAAATCAAAGATAGATGGAATCAAATTTTCCAACCTATACAAAAAGAATAAAGATCTTACAACAACATTAATTAGACTCAATGACAGCGAAGAGAACCACCGCCACTGCTAGGGCGAAGTTATAAAAGTCATAAAAGAATTAAAGAATAACAAGAGCCTGGTAATAGATGAAATAACAGCAGAATTAATCAAGAATGCTGGCGAAAGTGTTTAAAAACTTCTACAAACTTTGTGCAAAATATGGAATAAAAGAAGATGGCCAGAAAAACTGGGTAAAATACCCAAAAAAGGTGACGCACTCCAATGCAACAATAACAGGACAATTGCATAATAAGTCACTGCAGCAAAATTTTGTTGAAATTATTGCTGAAAGAAAAGAAGTTATGAGAAGAAATTGCTGACGATACTAGCTGGTTTTTGCGCTGGAATTGGTACCAGAAACCAGATTATAAATCTGAAATTGATCATAGAGAAAAAACAGAGAACATCAAAAAGACCTATACCTGGTTTTATCGATATTTGAAAGCTTTTGATACTGTTGATCACGATATCCTCTGGAATAACATGAACGATATGAAATTTGCAAAACACATCATCCAAATAATAAAAGCCATATATGACCAACAGAGGCCCTGGTGGGCCGAGTGGTTAGACCATAGGACTCAAGACTGGCACGACGGCAATCTGAGTTCAAGGGTTCGAGTCACCGGGCCGGCGCGTTGTTTCCCTTGGGCAAGGAACTTCTTCATTCGATTGCCTACCTAGCCGCTGGGTGGGCAAAACCAGCCCAAGTCAGTGCCGGTCCCAGAAACCGGGTAAATAGAGATGGTGACTCGATAAAAACACCGGGCGGAAGGCAACGGCAAACCACCGCTCTAAATTGCTAAAAAATCATGGAAATCCATGATTTGCCAACGTCCTGTAGGACAGGGCACTTGAAAAAAAAATATATGACCAACAACAAGAAACTGTAAGAACCACTTATGGTTAACAGAATGGTTCGAAGTCAAACAAGGAGTGCGACAGGGTTGCATTCTGTCTCCCCACCTCTAACATATATTTTGAAACAATTATGAGGGTGCTCTAGAGAATTTTGAAAAGGGAACTGTAGATGTTGGAGGATACAAAATATCAAATTAAGGTACGCCGACGATATAGTTTTAATTGCAGCAGTATCACTGAACTAAAAACAACTACTAGATAAAGTTAGAGAAGCAAGCGAAAAGGCTGGCTTGTTTCTTAATGCCATGAAAACTAAGATCATGAAGATTCAAAGATAACCGGGCAATGAACAATAAAAAGTAAAGAGATAAAAAGAAAAAATTACCATTGCCAAAAACGCCACAGTTGCTCTCAATAACATTGGAAAAAGACCGAAGCATTACCTTACGGACAAAGTGAGGTTATTGAACTCATTATTTTTCCCCAAATTTGCATCATATGGATCTGAGTGTGGTTGGAAGTAGATAGACAAGAAAAGTTTCAATAGTTTTAAAAATGTGGTGTTATAGACGAGTACTGCGTATTAGCTGGACAGAGAAGAAGACGAATGATGAAGTGCTGAGAAAAATGAATTGTAAAGACCGGCTGTTGAACATCTTGAACAAAAGAAATTAAAGTTTATTGGGTCATGTGATGAGAAGTAAAAAGTATGAGAAAACTTGTTGACAGGATAGTGATAGGAAACAGAGGAAGAGGCAAGGACTGAGCGACAACATCAAAGATGAGCATTCCGTTTTTGGATGATGATATATATATATAAAATTATGAGAGTCGGACTGAGAGTCGGACTCAGAATGGGATTCAGAATGGGACTCAGAATGGGACTAGAATGGGACTCTTGGTCGCTGCCCGAGGGACGAAGTCTGCGCTTCGACGGAAGGTTCGGTCGAGTGGCCCTCCAAGAGGGTCTCCTGGGGGGAAGGCACTCTTAGAAAAGCCCGACGAAATCGTTCCTATAGCCATTGATGACTGTGTTTAGATATTGACGGTCTGGCGGGGGTTTTTAAAGATACTAAATAAACAAAAAGCATCCGTCGACAAACACATTGAACACTTGACACAAAAGCAACGAAAAAAAAAAAGAAAGAAATAACCCAGACTAGACAAAATCAGCAGCTAAATGAAAGGGGGAAAGGGTTGGCAAAACTTCTTTTTAAGGTTAAAAAAGAAAAAGCCGAGGTAAGACATCCCTTTGATTGCAGAGATGAAATTGAATTCATTTCATCAAACAGTACTAAAAAATCAATTTCATCTTACAATGACATCAAGGCAGGTCTTGGGATGACGTTATATATTGACTTTTTTAATCGATGATTAAGAAACAATGAAGAGGGTCCACTGCAGGGGCAACAATTTACTCCTCACTTTCTTTCACCCGGTGGGAGAAAAACAATAATGCCAAAATCAAAGTGGATGAAGACGGATCAAGGGGAGCATGATGATGAGGAGACTGAAAGAATGGCGGCATGAGATCAGTATAATTAAAACGGATCGGTAAAGCTAAAAAAAAAAAAAAATTTAACACCACACACCCCATCGCTTTACCTGCGATCTTCTATAGCGTTGCAATTTTTATTAGGGGAAAAGAGCATCTTCTTCTTTTATCGGTGGGTTCAGTCTGAGCCCCCGTTGAAATCACCCAGTCTTTTCAGTAACCAAGTCCAACTCTATGGGCGGGCCCCTCTGTGGGATTGTGAGAGTATAGGGGGAAAAAGCGAAAGTCGGAGGGGGGGTCGGCAAAAGGTGACCTTCAGGCCCGACCCCCCTTTCCTCTGAACGCGGTTCGACTGCACTTTTTGCTCGGCAGGGGCGGCGGACAGCGGTCATCGGGACCGCCAGGCCCGTCAGGGGCCCATGTGCGAGGCGCTTGCGAAGCCACATAGCCCCAGCCCCCTTGACCGTTTTTGCAGTACCTGAAGCTCGACCATCCCGGCGCAAAAAGGGTTTGGGTTTTTCTTTTCTCCCACGTTTTTCTCAGGGTTTTGCAAAAGGTCACCATTTGCCCGCCATTTTATGAATAGGTCTAAAAGCACGGGGTACATGTTTGAAAAAAAATTTCCTTTCCGGGCCCTAGAAGAGCAAGGGCGCTCGGGCTCGCAGCTGATGAGCTACTTTAGCCCAACAAGGTACCCTGATGAGCGCCCCTTCGATCAAACCCGACCCCGTACAAAAAGAACAAAAATTGTTCATTCCTTTTGGTGTTAATTTTTTGATGCTTTTCCCCCCCCAATTAAACATGTAATTATATATTTTTTACTTGATTTTTTGTTTCCTCCTTTTTGCTCTCCGAGTTTCCCCAGGGGGGCCCTTTGTACAATTTCCCCCGAGGTCTCGAGCTCGCCCTGCAGCGTGTGCCGCCTCGCGTTGCGTCACTTCCAGGGTCAAATTTTATTTGATTCAAAATTTTCGAGCTGCGTCTTCGGATTGGTTTTCTACGAGTTTTCACCTTTTTTCCCCCTTTTTTTCTAAAAGCCCGCAAAGCATTTTAGGGGTTTAACCATTTGTTCTAATATTGCGAGATTGTGGTGCAAGAAATTCCCATCCAAATTTCCATGCCCGGGAAAACCGAAAAAATTTCGAATACACTGTGTTCAGGAAAGATCTGCTGTCCCCCGCTAGTTTTAACTTCAAGAGCTGTAAGTAGCATGAGCGAACGCAAATTATTTGGCGCACCCCTTGTGACCCATTGTCAATTTATTTTCTACAGCTCTCAGTTTCGCTTTCGCAATCTCCAGTTTAGCCCCCGCGGGCAGGGACTGCAGCACTGAAATTTTTTTTTTTTTAATTACCATCGCAGGTACTCATCGCCACACGGGTTCAAGATTTTCTGATGAAGGTCCAGACGCCCCTGAAAACAAAGTCTTCATTTTTTTCTCAGCTTTTCGGCACCCGTTTTCCTTGGCGCCGATCTTTTGCGGGGGGGGGTTTTCCCCACCCAGTACAAGGTAGGAAAGTGCCGCGGGGCGAAAAAAAAAAAGGGAGATGCAGCGAGAGCCGCCCTCCCCGGGGGCCCGCGAAGTCTTCATATCTGGTCAGCGCCCTCGGAATCATAGGGTGGAACGATCGCGAACGACAACTACATGGGACGGGTTTTATTGAAAACAATCCCCGGGGACGCGTACGAAGACGTTAAGGAGCAAAGGTAAACAGTTCCCTAGGTGTGGGAATGCGTGCGGTGCGCGTGTTGTGTAGTGTTTGTGTTTGTGGTGTGTTATGTGGGGGTTTTTTGTTTTGTGTGTGTGTGTGTGTGTGTGTGTGTTTTGTGTTTGTGTGGGTGGGGTGTTGTGTGTGTGTGTTGGTGTGTGTGGTTTTGTGTGTGTGGAGGAGGAGAGGAGTTAGTTGTGTTGTTGTGTGTTTTCGTGGTGGTGGTGTGTGTGTTGTGTTGGTGGGGTGTGGTGTGTGTGTTGTTGGGGTGTGTGTGTTTGTGTGTGTTGTATGTTTTGTGGTGGGTGTGGGTGTGTGTGTGTGTGGTGTGTGGGTTGTGTGTGTGTGTGTGTGTGTGTTTGGTTGTGTGTTTATTATGTGAAGATATATAAAAATTTTATATATGTGTCTATGTGGTGGATGTGAGGTATATATATACAATATATGTGGTTTTTATGTATATTATATATAAAAAAATATATATTAAATATATATATATTATATATTTTATATATATATATATAATATATTTTGTTTTTGTGTGGTGCTGCGTGTGTGTGTGGTGTGGTGGGGTGTGTGGGTGTGGTGTGTTGTGTGTGTGTGTGGTGTGGTGTGTGTGTGGGAGAGAGAGAGAGAGAGTTAGGGGGGTGTGTGTGTGGTGTGTGGTGGGAGAGAGAGAAGAGAGAGAGTTAGTGTTTGTGGGTGTGGGG
>NW_023662266.1:0-16370 GCF_015228065.2 Penaeus monodon | reverse complement strand
TGGATTTCGGCAATTATTAGGGTAATAAGGGCATAATAATTAAAAAACCAGAATTCTTATTAATCTTTTAAAAACAAAATAAATTTTGTTTTGATAAAAGTGGAAAAGAATAAAAAAAGAATTTTTTTTTTTTTTTTTTTTTTTTTTTTTTTTTTTTTTTTGAATAAATTTTAAATTTTAAATTAAAATATATGTAGTATAAAATTTGATTTTAATATTATTATTTAATATTATTATTATTATTTTATTATTATTATTTTTATTATTTTATTTATTATATTATTATTATATTATCTTAAATTATTAGTATTATTGCCAAAAAATCTATTATATCTGTAATAATAACAATAATAATAATAAACTATAAGTATAATAATAATAATGCTAGTGGTTATAATATTGTTATTAGTATTATTATTGTTATTATCATCATTATTATTATTTGTACTGGTAGTATAATTGCAAAAATAATTATTATAACAGTAATAATTACAGAAATAACGATACAAATTAAGATAATGATATAAATATTAATTATAGAATCGTTATTATTGTTATTATTATTGTTATACTATTATTATTGTTGGGGTTTATTAGTATTTTTTGCAAAAATATATACTATACTCCAATAATTGCAATAATAATGATAACAATTGCAATAATAGATAATAATTGCAATAATGATGATAAGATATAATAATGATGATAATGATGATAATGATGATGATAACATAATAATGATGATAAATCATGATAATGATGATGATAAAAACAGGAATTATGTCCAAAATATATATAAAAAAAAGGTATAAGAAAAACTTTTCCCAAAAAGTCGAAAAAGGGAAAAATCTAGCGAAAATATAGCCTTTTGAGAGAATTCCAAAATAAATTTTTTTCGATTTCTTGGTGATTTCGGCAATTATTAGGGTAATAATGATAATAATTACCAGAATTGTATTAACAAAACAACTAATGATGAAAAAAGTGAGAATAAAGAGAATTTTGAAACATTTGAATATTATTAAAATTTTTTATTATTATTATTTTTATTATTATTATTTTTTATTATTATTTTTATTATTATTATTTTTCATTATTATTATTATTATTATTATTATTACATTATTTAATTATTAGTATTATTCCCAAAAAAATCTATTATATCTGTAATAATAACAATAATAAAAAATAAGTATAGTATATAATAATAATGCTAGTGGTTATAATATTGTTATTAGTTTTTATTATTGTTATTATATCATTATTATTATTTGTACTGGTAGTATAATTGAAAAAATAATTTTTAAACAGTAATAATTACAGTAATAACGATACTAATTAAGATAAGATATAAAAAAATTTATAAATCGTTATTATTGTTATTATTATTGTTATTACATTATTATTGTTTGGGTTATTAGTATTATTGAAAAAATATATTTATAACTCCATAATTACAATAATAATGATAAAATTGCAATAATGATGATAATAATTGCAATAATGATGATAATGATGATGATAATGATGATAATGAGATAGATGATTAACGATAATAATGATGATAATCATGATAATGATGATGATAATAACAGGAATTATGTCCATATATATAATATAAAAAAGGTATAAGAAAAACATTCCCAAAAGTCGAAAAAGCGGCAAAATCTAGCGAAATATAGCCTTTTGAGAGTATACTCCAAAATGAGGTTTTTCGACTTATTTGGTGATTTCGGCAATTATTAGGGTAATAATGATAATAATTACCAGAATTGTATTAATCATAACAATAATGATGATAAAAGTGAGAATAAAGAGAATTTTGATAACATTTGAATATTATTAAAATTATTATTTTTATTATTATTATTATTATTATTATTATTATTATTAATTATTATTATTACAAATTATCTTAATTATTAGTATTATTCCCAAAAAAAATCTATTATATCTGTAATAATAACAATAATAATAATAAGTATAAGTATAATAATAATAATGCTAGTGGTTATGATATTGTTATTAGTATTATTATTGTTATTATCATCATTATTATTATTTGTACTGGTAGTATAATTGCAAAAATAATTATTATAACAGTAATAATTGCAATAATAATGATAACAATTGCAATAAAGATGATAATAATTGCAATAATGATGATAATGATGATGATAATGATGATAATAATGATGATAACGATAATAATGATGATAATTATGATAATTTGATATGATAATAAGAATTGTGTCCATATATAATAAAAAAAAAGGTATAAGAAAAACTTTCCCCAAAAGTCGAAAAAGCGGCAAAATCTAGCGAAATATAGCCTTTTGAGAGTATACTCCAAAGTGAGGGTTTTTTCGATTTCTTTGGGTTTGATTCGGCAATTATTAGGGTAATAATGATAAAAATTACCAGAATTGTATAATCATAACAATAATGATGATAATAAAAGTGAGAATAAAGAGAATTTTATAACATTTAATATTATTAAAATATTATTATTATTATTATTTTTATTATTATTATTATTATATTATTTTATTTTTATTTATTATTATTATTATTATTATTATTATTACTATTATCTTAATTATTAGTATTATTGCCAAAAAATCTTTTATATCTGTAATAATAACAATAATATAATAAGTATAAGTATAAAAATAATAATGCTAGTGGTTATAATATTGTTTTTTAGTATTATTATTGTTATTATCATCATTATTATTATGTGTACTGGTAGTATAATTGCAAAAATAATTATTATAACAGTAATAATTACAGTAATAACGATACTAATTAAGATAATGATATAAATAATAATTAAAAAATAGTTATTATTGTTATTATTATTTTTTATTACTATTTTTATTTTTGTGGTTATTAGTATTATGGCAAAAATATATACTATAACTCCAATAATTACAATAATAATGATAACAATTGCAATAATGATGTAATATTGGCAATAATGATGAGAATGATGATGATAATGAATGATAATGATGATGATAACGATACTAATGATGATAATCTGATAATGAATGATGATAATAAATAATTGTGTTCCATATATAAATCTAAACAAGGTATAAGGAAAAAATTTAAAAGTCGAAAAAGCGGCAAATCTAGCGGAAATATAGCCTTTTGAGAGTATCCAAATGACGATTTTTTCGATTTCTTTGGTGATTTCGCAAATGATTAGGGTAATAATGATAATATTACCAGAATTGTATTAATCATAACCAATATGATGATACAAGTGAGAATAAAGAGAATTTTGATAACATTTGAATATTATTAAATTATTATTATTATTTTATTATTATTAATTATTATTATTATTATTATTATTATTATTATTATTAGTATTATTATTATATTATTACTATTATCTTCGTTATTAGTATTATTTGGCCAAACTTCTATATATCTGTAATAATAACAATAATAATAATAAGTATAATATAATAATAATAATGCTAGTGGTTAGGATATTGTTGTATTAGTATATTATTGTATTATCATCATTATTGATTATTCGTACTGGTAGTATAATTGCAAAAATAATTATTCATAAACAGTAATAATTACAGTAATAAGATACTAATTACGACATACTGATATACAATATATTATAAATCGTTATTATTTGTTATTATATATTGTTATTACTATTATTATTGTTGTGTTATTTCGTATTATTTGCAAAAATATATACTATAAACTCCTATAATTCAATAATAATGATAACAATTTGCAATAATGTATATATACTTGGCAATAATGATGATAAGGTGATGATAATGATGATAATGATGGATGATAACGATAATATGATGTAATCATGATAATGATGATCGATAATAACAGGAATTGTGTCCATATATAATATAAAAGGTATAAGAAAAACATTCCCAAAATTCGAAAAAGGCGGAAAATCTAGTGAAATATAGCCTTTTGAGAGTATACTTCCAAAAAGACGTTTTTTCGATTTCTTTGTGATTTTGGCATTTTATGGTATATGATAATATTACCAGAATTGTATAATCATAACCAATAATGATGATAAAAGTGCAGAATAAAGAGAATTTTTGATAACATTTTAATATTATTAAAATTATTATTATTATTATTATTATTATTATTATTATTATTATTATTATTATTATTATTATTATTATTATTATTATTATTATTATTATTATTATTATTATTACTATTATCTTAATATTAGTATTTTGCCAAAAATCTCATATATCTTTAATAATAACAATATGATAATAGTATAAGTATATATAATAATGCTAGTGTTATAATATTTGTTATTAGGATTATTATTATTATTATCATCATTATTATTATTTGTACTGGTATATATTGCAAAAAATAATTATTATCACAGTAATAATACAGTAATACGTACTAATTAAGATAATGATATAAGTAATAATTATAAATCGTTATTATTGTTATTATTATTGTTATTACTATATTATATTGTTTGTTTGTGGTTCTTAGTAATTATTGCAAAAATATAACTATAACTTCAATAATTTCAATATAATGATTATCAATTGCAATAATGATGCATTTAATAATTGCAATATGATGATAATATGAGGATAATGATGAGAATGTGAGATAACGATAATAATTATGATAATCTGATAGGATGATGATATAACAGGAATTGTGTCCATATTAATATAAAAAAGGTATAAGAAAAACCATTCCCGAAAAGTCGAAAAAGCGGAAAATCTAGCGAATATAGCCTTTTGATTCAGAGTATACTCCAAATGACGTTTTATTCGATTTTCTTTTCTTTGGTGATTTCGGCAATTATTAGGGTAATAATGTATAATTACCAAATTGTATAAATCATACAATATGATGATAAAAGTGAGAATAAAGAGAATTTTGATACATTTGCATTTACTAAATTATTATTAATTATTATTATTATCATTCTTTTGTAATTATTATTATTATTATTATTAATTATTATATAGTATTATTTATTATTATTATTATTATTACTATTATCTTAATTATTATGTTTATTGCCAAATCTATTATATCTGTATATAACATAATGATAATACGTATCTCGTATAATATAATAAATGCTAGTGTTTATAATATTGTTATTAGTCTTATTATTGGTATTATCATCCTTATTATTATTTGTACTGGTAGTATAATTGCAAAAATAATTATTTTTATTACAGTAATATTTACAGTAATAACTATACTAATTAGATAATGATAAAATAATAATTTAAAATCGTTATTATTTAGTATTATTGTTATTCCTCTTATTCTTGTTGTAGGTTATTATATTATTGCAAAATATATACTATAACTCCAATAAGTGCAATATAACGATAACAATTGCAATATGATGATAATAATTGCCATAATGATGATATGATGATGATAATGATGATAATGATGAGGAATGATATGAATACGTAATAATGATGATAATCAATGGATAATGGATGAGGACAATAATAACAGGAATTGTGTCCATATATAATATAAAAAAGGTATAAGAAAAACATCCCAAAAGTCGAAAGCGCAAATCAAGCGGAAATATAGACTTTTCAGTAATACTCCCAAAATGACGTTTTTTCTATTTCTTTGGTGATTTCGTCAATTATTAGGGTAATAATGTAATAATTACCATAATTGTCTTAATATAACACTAATGATGATGAAAAGTGAGAATAAAGAGAATTTTGATACATTTGAATATTATAAAATTATTATTATTATTATTATTATTATTCTTATTATTATTATTATTATTATTATTATTATTATTAGTATTTATTATTATTATTATGTTATTACTATTATCTGAATTATTAGATTATTGCCACAAAAAATCTATTATACTGTAATAATAACAATAATAATCATAAGTATATGTATACTAATAATAATGCTAGTGGTGTATATATTGTTATTATTATTATTATTGTTATTATATCATTATTTTATTTGTACTGGTAGTATAATTGGCAAAAATAATTAATATAACAGTAATATTACAGTAATAACGATACTACATTAAGATAATGGAATATAAATAATATGATAAAATCGTCATTATATTTATTATTGTTGTTATTATCTATTTTATTGATGTGGTTTTATTAGTATTTTGCAAACTATTACTTATAACTCCAAATACTTGGCAATAATATGATAACAATTGCACTAATGATGATAATAATTGCAATAATGATGAATGATGATGATAATGATATAATGATTGATAATGATGATGATAAAGATAATAATGATGATAATCATGATAATAGAATGATGATAATACAGGAATTGTGTCCATATATAATATAAAAAGGTATAAGGAACAAACTTCCCAAAAGTCGAAAAGCGGCAAAATCTAGCGAAATAAGCTTTTTGAGAGTATACCCAAAATGACGTTTTTTTCGGATTTCTTTTGGTGATTTTCGCCATTATTAGGGTAAAATGATAATACTTTACCAGAATTTTATTAATCATAACATAATGATGATACAAGTAGATCAGAGAATTTTGATAACATTTGAATATTATTAAAAATATATTATTATATTATTATTATTATTATTACTATTGTTATTTTATTATTAATTATTATTAGGATTATTATTATTATTATTATTACTATTATCTTAATTATGAGTATTATTGCCACAACATCTTTTATATCTGTAATAATAACATTAATACTAATAAGTATAAGTATAATAATATAATGCTAGTGGTTTAATATTGTTATTAGTATTATTATTGTTATTACATCATTATTATATATTTGTCTGGTAGGTATAATTGCAAATAATTATAAACAGTAATAATTACAGTAATAACGATACTATTAAGATAATGATATAATAATAGTTATAAAATGCGTATTATTGCTATTATTATTTGTTATTACTATTATTATTTTTGTGGTTATTAGTATTATTGCAAAATATATCTATAACTCCAATAATTGGCAATATAATGATAACGATTGCAATACTGATGATAATGATTGCAATAATGATGCTAATTATGATGATATGATGATAATGATTGATAATGATGATGATAACGAGAAATAATGATGATAATCAGAATACGATGATGATAAACAGGAATTGTGTCCATATATATATAAAAAAGGTATAAGAAACATTCCCAAAAGTCGAAAAGCGGCAAAATCTAGCGAAATATGCCCTTTTGAGGTATACTCCAAACTGACGTTTTTTCGATTCTTTGGTGCTTTCGGCAATTATTAGGTAATAATTGATAATAATTACCAAAATTGATAAATTATCATAACATAATATGATAAAATGAGAATAAAGAGAATTTGATAACATTTGAATAGTAGTAAAATTAGTACTATTATTTATTTTTTTTTTATTAGTATTATCAGTATTATTATATAACTTTATCTTCATTATTAGTATTCTTGCCAAAATCTATTTATCGTATTATAATACATAATAATAATAAGTATAAGTATCATTGATAATAATGCTAGTGGTTTATAATATTGTTAAGAGTATTATTATTGTTTCATTATCATCATCATTATTATTTGTACTGGCAGTGATATTGCAAAAATATTATTTATAACAGTATAATCACAGTAATAACGATACTAATTAAGATAATGGATATAAATAACTAATAATTTAAAATCGTTATTATGTTATTATTATTGTTATTACTATTATTATTGTGTGGTTATTAGTATTAATTGCAAAAATCATATACTATAACTCCAATAATTGCAATAATATGATAACATTGCAATAATGATGAAATAATTGCATAATTATGATAATGATGATGAGATGATGCTATGATGATAATGATGATGATAACTATAATAATGATGATAATCCTGATAATGAAGGATGGATAATAAACAGGAATTGTGTCCATATATAATTATAAAAAGTTATAAGAAAAAACATTCCCAAAAGTCCGTAAAAAGCGGCAAAATCTAGCGAAATTTATAGCATTTTGAGACTATACTCCAAATGACGTTTTTTTCAATTGCTTTGGTGATTTCGGCAATTATTAGGGTATAATGATAATAATTACCAAAATTTGTATTAAATCATACAATAATGATTATAAAAGTGAGAATAAAGAGAATTTGATAACATTTGAATATTAGTAAAATTATTACTAATAGGTTTTTTTATTATTATTCATTATTATTATTATAACTATTAATCCTTAATTTATTAGTTTATTGCCAAAAACTTGTCTATTATTCTTTAATAATAGACAATAATAATAAATAAGTATAAGCATATAATATAATGCTAGTGGGTATAATATTGTTATTAGTATTATTATGTTATTATCATCATTATTTTCTTTGTACTGGTAGTATACAGTGTGCAAAATATTAGTATAACAGTAATCAATCAGTAATAACGATACTAATTAAGATAATGATATAACTAATAATTATAAAATCGTTATTATTGTTATTATTATTGTTATTACTATTTATTATTGTGTGGTTTTAGTATTATTGCAAATTATATTCGATAACTACTAATTGCAATAATAATGAGAACAATTGCAATAATGATGATAATAATTGCACTAATATGATACTGATGATGAATAATGATGATAATGATGATATGTATGATAACTAGAATCATTGATGATAATCAGATACTATGAATGATACTTAACAGGACTTGTGTCCATATATAATTAAAAAACGTTATAAGAAAACATTCCCCAAAAGTCGAAAAAGCGTAAAATATAGCGAAAATATAGCATTTTGAGAGTATACTCCAAAATGAAGGTTGTTTTTTTCATTTCTTTGGTGAATTTCGGCAATTATTAGGTTATAATGATAATTCGTACCAGAATTGTATTAATCCATAACAATAATGATGAAAAAGTGAATAAGAGATTTTGATACATTTGAATATATTAAAATTTATTATTATTATTATTCTATTATTATTATTATTATTATTATTATTATTATTATTTTTTTATTATTATTATTATTAATTATTAATTATTTTATTATTCTTATTATTTCTGTACCATATATTATTTATTACTATATCCTTAATTATAGTATTATTGCCAAAATCCTATTAATCTGTAATATAACAATAATAAATAATCAGTATAAGTAGAATACTAATAAGCTAGTGGTTATATATTTTTTTTTTTTTTTTTGTGGTGTTTTGTTATTACTATTATTATTGTTATTATCATCATTATTATTATTTGTACTGGTAGTATAATTCCAAAATATTATTATAACAGTAAAATTACGTAATAACGATACTAATTAAGATAAATGATATAATAAAGAATTATAAAATCGTTTATTTATTGTTATTATTATTGTTATCAACTATTTTTATTGTTGTGTTATTATTATTAGTGCAAAATATATACTCTAACTACCCATAATTGCACTAATAATGAGAATAATTGCAATATGATGATATGAGATGATAATGATATCATGAGATATGATGATGATTAACGATAATAATGATGATAATCATGATAATGATGAATGATAATAAACAGTAATTTTGTCATATATATCTACACAAAATTTTAAGAAAAAACGTTCCCAAAATTTTCGATAAGACTGACAAATCTAGCGAAATATCGCCTTTTGAGAGTATACTCCAAATGACGGTTTTTTCGATTTCTTTGGTGATTTCGCAATTATTAGGTGTAATAATGATAATAATTAACCATAATTGTATTAATCCATACAATAATGATGATGAAAAGTTGAAGAATAAAGATAATTTTGATAACATTTTATATTGTTAAATTATTATTTTATCGTATTCTTTTATTATTATTATTATTATTATTATTATATTATATTATTATTATTATTATTATTATTACTATTATCTTAATTTTATTATTAGTGCCAAAAATTCTATTATATCTGTAATAATAACATAATATAATAAGTATAGTTATAATAATAATGTCTAGTGGTTATAGTATTGTTTATTATTATTATTATTGTTATTATCATCATTATTATTTTTTGTACTGTAGTATAATTGCAAAAATAATTATTATAACATATAATTACAGTAGAATAACGATACTAATTAGAAAGGATATAAATAAATAATTGTGGGGGGGGGTAAAAAAAAAAAAAATCGTTATTATTGTTATTATTATTGGTTATTCTATTAATTATTGTTGTGGTTATTAGTATTAATTCAAAAATAATACTATAAACTCCAATAATTGCCTAATAATGATAAAATTTGGCAATAATGATTATATAAATTGAAATAGATGATATGATGATGATAATGATGATAATGATGAATAATGGTGATGATAATGAGAGAAGAAATGATATGATTATGAATAACGATAATAATGATGATAATCCATGTATATGATGATGATAATAACCTGAAATTGTTTCCATATAATCTAATAAAAGTATAAGAAAACTTCCCAAACGTCGAAAAAGCGGCAAAATCTAACGAAATATAGCCTTTTGATAGTATACTCCAAAATGAGTTTTTTTCGATTTCTTTAGTGATATCGGCAATTAATTAGGGTAATTAATTGATATAATTACCAGAATTGTATTAATCCATAACAATCATATGATAAAAGTGAGAATAAGAGAATTTTGATACATTTGAATATTATTACAAATTATTTTATTATTATTATTATTATTATTATTATTATTATTATTATTATGTTTTATTATTATTATTATTATTATTATATTATTTATTATTATTACTATTTATCTTAACTTATTAGTAGTCTTGCAAAACTCTATTATCATCTGTAATAATACAATAATAATAATAAGTTATAAGTATATAATAATAATGCTAGCGGTATAATATTGTTATTAGTAATTATTATTGTTATTATCATCATTATTATTATTTGTACTGGTTATAATTGGCAAAAATTAATTATTATAACAGTAATAATTACAGTGACTAACGATACTAATTAAGATAATGATCTAAATAATAATTATAACATCGTTTATTATTGTTATTATTATTGTTATTACTATTATTATTTGTGGTTTATTAGTATATATTGCAAAAATATATACTATACTTCAATAATTTCAATATAATGATACCATTGCTAATAAATTATGGTAATACTTGCAATAATGATGATGATGATGATGATAATGATGTGAGAATGTGATGATAAACGATAATAATGATGATAATCATGAAATAATGATGATAATACCGGAAATTGGTGTCCCATATATATAATGATAAAAAAGGTACAATAAAACATTCCCAAAAGTCGTCAAAGCGGCAAAATCTAGCGAAATATAGCATTTTGAGAGTATACTCCCAATGACGTTTTTTCGATTTCTTTGGTGATTTCTGGCAATATTAGGGTAATAATCATAATAATTACCAGAATTGTATTAATCATAACAATAATGATGATAAAGTGAGAATAAAGAGATTTTTGATAACATTTGAATATTATTCCCACTTATTATGATTATTAATATTTTATTATTTATTAAATTATTATTATTTTCATTATTAATTATTATTATTATTATTATTATTATTTATTATTATTCCTATTAATCTTAATTCTTAGTATTATTGCCAAAAGAATCTATTATATCTGTAATAATAACAATAATAATAATAATTATAAGTAATAATAATATAATGCTAGTGGTTATAAATATTGTATTAGTATTATTATTGTTATTCTCATCATTATTTATTATTTTTTTTGTACTGGTAGTATCATTGCAAAATAATTATTATAACAGTAATAATTACAGTGTAATAACGCTACTAATTAAGATAATGATATAATTAATAAGTATAAATGTTATTATTGATATTATTATTGTTATTACTATTAATTATTGTTGTGGTTAGTAGTATTATGCAACATTTACTTATAACTCCAATAATTGCCATAATAATGATAACAATTGCAATAAGGATGATAATAATTGCAATAATGTGATTGATACTGTGATGCTATGTGGTAATGATGATAATGATGATAAATATATGATAATGATAATAATGATGATAATCAGGATAACGAGTGATTTATAATAACAGAATTGTGGTCCATATTAAATTTAAAAAAGGTTAAGAAAACATTCCAAATCGAAAAAGCGGCAAATCTAGCGAAATATAGCCTTTTGGAGTATACTCCGAAAATGACGTTTTTTTCGATTTCTTTGGTGATTTCGGCAATTATTAGGGTATTATGAATAATAATTACAAGATTGTATTACGCATAACATAATGATGATAAAATGGAATAAAGAGAATTTTGGATACATTTGCATATCATTAAAATTATTATTATTATTATGATTATAATTATTGTTCTTATGATTATTATTATATATTATTATTATTCTTATTATTATTATTATCTTAATTATTAGTAATTATTCCACAAATCTATTATATCTGTGAACAATAAACAATAATAATAATAAGTATAAGTTAATAATATAATGCTAGTGGTTTATAATATTGTTTATTAGTATTATTATTGTTATTATCATCAATTATTATTATTTGTACTGGAGTATAATTGCAAAATAATTATTACAACATCTACTTACATTAAAACTATACTATTAAGATGATGATATAAATAAATAATTATAAAATCGTTATTAGTGTTTTATTATTGTTATTTACTATTATTATTGTTGTGGTTATTATATTATTGCAAAATATATACTATACCTCCAATATTGCAATATATGATAACAATTGCAATAATGAATGATAATTATTTGCAATAAGGATGATAATGATGAGGATAATTATGATAATGATGATAATGATGATGATCACTGTAATAATGGATGATAATTCATGATAATGAATGATGAATAATAACAGATTTGTCCATATATAATATAAAAAAGGTAAAGAAAAACAGTCCCAAGTCGAAAAAAGCGGCAAAGAATTAGCGGAAATATAGGTCCTTTTGAGAGTATCTCCAAAATGACGTTTTTTCGATTTTCTTTGAGTGATTTCGCAATTATTAGGGTTAATAATGATAATATTACCAGAATTGTATTTAATCATAACAATAATATGATAAATGAGAATAAAGAGAATTTGATACATTTGATATTATTAAATTATTATTATTATTTTATTATTATTAATTATTATTATTTTATATTATTATTATTATTATTATTATTATTATATTATATTGATTATTATTATCTTAATTATTAAGGTAAATTCTTGCCAAAAATCTATTATATCTGTAAAAATAACAATATAATAGATAATATAATATAATTAATAATTGCTAGTGGTTATAATATTGTTAATTAGTATTATTATTGGTATTATCATCATTATTATTATTTGTACTGGTAGTATAATTTCAAAAAATAATAATATTACAACAGTAATAATTACAGTAATAACGATACTAATTAGGTAATGAATATAAAATTAATTATAACATCGTATTATATGTTATTATTATTGTTATTACTATTATTTATTGTTGTGGTTATTAGTATATTGCAATATATACTATAACTCCAATAATTGCAATAATAATAGATAACAATTGCAATATGAATGATAATATTGCAATAAGGATGATCATGATTGATTGATACTGATGATAATGATGATAATGATGATAGATACCTATAATATGATGATAAATCATGATGATTATGATTATAATAACAGGACATTGTGTCCATATATAATATAAAGGTATAAGAAAACATTCCCAAAGTCGAAAAAGAGCACAATCTAGGCGAAATAGAGCCGTTTGAGAGTATACTCCAAATGAAGTTTTATTCGATGTCTTTGGTGATTCAGCAATTATTGAGTGTAATAATGATATACTTACCAGAATTGTATTAATCATAACCAATAATGATTATAAAAGTGAGAATAAATATAATTTTGATAAAATTTGAATATTATTAAAATTATTATTATTATTATTATTATTAATTATTATTATTATCTTATTATTATTATTCTTATTATTATTATTTATTTTATTATTATTTATTATTACTATTATCTTAATTAATTAGTAATTATTGCCACAAAAATCTATTATATCTGTAATATTAACAATACGAATCATAATATAAGTAAATATATAAGCCTAGTGGTTATAATATTTTTATTAGTATTATTAATGTTTTATTATCATCATTATTATTCTTTGTACTGGTAGTATAATATGATGATAATGATTATAATGATGATAATGATGATGATAACGATAATAATGATGTAATCATGATAATGAGTGATGATAAACAGGATATTGTCCCATATATAATATAAAAGAAGCTATAAGAAAAACATTCCTAAAAGTCGAAAAAGGCAAAATCTTGCGAAATATAGCCTTTTGATAATATACTCCAAAATGACGTTTTTCGATTCGTTGGTGATTACGGCAATTATTAGGGTAATATGATAATAATTACATAACTTGTATTTAATCATAACAATATGATGATAAAAGTTGAGAATAAAGAGAATTTTGATTAACATTTGAATATTATAAATTCTATTATTATTATTATTATTATTATTGATTATTCTTACTTATTATTATTATTATTACTATTATCTTAATTATTAGTATTATTGCCAAAAAATCTATTATATCTGTATAATAACATAATAAATATAGTATAAGTATCATAATAACTAATTGCTAGTGGTTATAATATTGTTATTAGTATTATTATTGTTATTAACATCAAATATTATTATTTGTAACTGGTTATATCATTGCAAAATAATATATTTATTATAACAGTAATATTACAGAATAACGCAGAGATACTAATTAAGATATGATATACATAATAATTATACTAAATCGTTATTTATTGTTATTATTATTGTTATTACTATTATTATTGTTGTTGTTTATTAGTATTATTGCAAAAATATTAATAAACTCCAATAATTTGGCAATTAATAATGATACAATTGCATATGATGATAATAATTGGCAATACAGATGATAATGATGATGGATATGATGATAATGATGAATGATGATGATAACGTATAATACTGATGAATCTGATAATGATGAGGATAATAACGGAAGTTGTCATATATAATATACAAAAAGGCTAAGAAAAACATTCCCAAAAGTCGAAAAAGCGGCAAAATCTAGCGAAATATAGCCTTTTGAGAGCATACTCCAAAATGACGTTTCTTCGATTTCTTTGGTGATTTTGGCAATTATTAGGGTAGTAATGATAATAATTACCAGAATTGTATTAATCATAACAATAATGATGATAAAAGTGAGAATAAAGAGAATTTTGATAACATTTGAATATTATTAAAATTATTATTATTATTATTATTTATTATTATTATTATTATTATTATTATCATTATTATTATTATTATTATTATTATTATTATTATTACTATTATCTTAATTATTAGTATTATTGCCAAAAAATCTATTATATCTGTAATAATAACAATAATAATAATAAGTATTAGTATAATAATAATAATGCTAGTGGTTATAATATTGTTATTAGTATTATTATTGTTATTATCATCATTATTATTATTTGCACTGGTAGTATAATTGCAAAAATAATTATTATAACAGTAATAATTACAGTAATAACGATACTAATTAAGATAATGATATAAATAATAATTATAAAATCGTTATTATTGTTATTATTATTGTTATTACTATTATTATTGTTGTGGTTATTAGTATTATTACAAAAATATATACTATAACTCCAATAATTGCAATAATAATGATAACAATTGCAATAATGATGATAATAATTGCAATAATGATGATAATGATGATGATAATGATGATAATGATGATAATGATGATGATAACGATAATAATGATGATAATCATGATAATGATGATGATAATAACAGGAATTGTGTCCATATATAATATAAAAAGGTATAAGAAAAACATTCCCAAAAGTCGAAAAAGCGGCAAAATCTAGCGAAATATAGCATTTTGAGACTATACTCCAAAATGACGTTTTTTTCAATTTCTTTGGTGATTTCGGCAATTATTAGGGTAATAATGATAATAATTACCAAAATTGTATTAATCATAACAATAATGATGATAAAAGTGAGAATAAAGAGAATTTTGATAACATTTGAATATTATTAAAATTATTACTATTATTATTATTTTTTATTATTATTGTTATTATTATTATAACTATTATCTTAATTATTAGTATTATTGCCAAAAATCTTTATACTGAAAAAACAAAAAAAATTAAA
>NW_023662265.1:10000-16370 GCF_015228065.2 Penaeus monodon | reverse complement strand
CCCGAGGAGTTTTGTAGGACAGGACTAAAAATCTCTGCACCCAAATCCAAAGCCATGGCTCTGAGACAGAGAGTTCAAGGCACAAGTCTAAAAATTCAGGGAATGGATTTGGGAAAATGGGTTCAGGACTACCTCCCCTTTGGGAGTAAAGATAGACCAGACCCTATCCTTCCAGAAGGAGGTCCAGTACCTGGATGACCGCACAAAATCAAGACTGTGGTCATGAGAGAAATAAGTGGAAGACACATAGGGGCCAACACAGAGTACATGCTGTCAGGCCCATTGTAGACTATGCTTGATTGGCATTAAGAAGAAATATACAGACCAACTGGAGCCAGTCCACAACGAAGCCGCCAGGGTCATTCTGGGTCCACCACCAATGTGGGTGAAGGTCCTCAACCTCCTGCTGGAGGCAAACCTTCCCCCCTTGGCCTTACGAATCGATCTACTGGCAGCGCAATTTTTATAAAAAGGTCACCCAAAGTCCCAGGAATACAAGCCTATGTCATAAAATAGTCAGACGCCTAGAACAAGATAACGAGCTGTTTGTAAACACCCCCTGGCTATCTCACACAGCCAGGGTGTTAATACGCCATCAGCTCAAAAAACCCGTTTCTTGCCAAGGGCATGGACCCTGACTTTGTCGAAGCTCCGCCGTGGGCACAAACCTCGATAGAGTTCTCGGTCATGAGACTGGCAACCAAATAGAACGAATATCCCGCCTAGCCAAAAGGGCCCGAAACCCAGAGGGTCATTGCAGCCATCACTCCCCCGGGTAGCAGAACATACTACACGGATGGATCGGTCGTCCCTTGACCCACACTGCAGGCGCCGGCTTCGCAGCAAGAGATGCCACAAAATCCATGAGAGTAAGAGACAACGCCTCCTCGCTACAGGCAGAGGCAGTTGCTTCATGGAGCACTGAGCCATGCGTCCGTGAGGGAAGGACACATGGTCATACAAAGGAGCCATCGACTGTCTTCAGCAGGCTCCCCTACTGACATTTTCTACCTCCTGACTACTACCTCACACTGGCACAGAGGATTCATGCACAGGGTAGAAGAAAATTATCATAAACTGCCACATTGGGATCAGAGGGAATGAGCGTGCTGACGACTAGCGAAATTGGCAGGGGTATGTCCCCTCATCATCAATAACGGTATCTCATGTTTGAGCAGCCGTGGACCTCTCCACCATCCTTCGCCACTAAAATCGATCTTATGCTTTTCTTTCCACTTGTACCATCGACAGCCCGCAAATATCTTTGATATTGTCGCTCAGTCTTGTCTTCAGCTGGTACTTAGACGCCACCGACTATGAACCCCTGGCACCTCTGAAATAAACAACAGAGGTACCGAAGTCATTCTGCGCAGAATGCGCCTAGGTACCGCTGTTCATGGCAGATCATACAAACAATAGAACGTGAAGAGAAGTGTTGCATGCATTGCGGCGAGCGAACGCCACACTTGTACATACTTAGAGAATTGTGTGCACACGCAATTCCTGAGACAAGGCCCGCAGAACACACCCGTCGTGCTGGTAAAGAGATTATGCGAGATGCTTACACCAGGGCTACAGGAGGGGCCTGCTGGCAATCCACGTCACGAGTGTCAGAGAACCAAATAGACAGCCATAAAAAGCTGATACGGGCCCGGGCCATAAGTAAAAGGCCCGGGCGAAGCCAGAACTTCGCAAATCTCAAACGAATGGCTCGGGCAAACGCCGTAGAGGACCATCGTGCCCAAGATGAATTTGACACCTGTGTATGTGTCTTTATATATATTTTAATCTAATATATATATATATATATATATATATATATATATATATATATATATCAACACACCCCATGCTAACAAAAACACATACGTATGAAATTATCTACACACACTCATACACATAGATGCACACATACACACACACACACACACACCACACCCCACACACACACACACAACACACACACACACACACACACACGTGTGTGTGCCTGGTATGTGTCTATTTTAATATATAGGTATTATGTATCAATCAATAACGGTATGCTCATGTTTGAGCAGCCGGGGACCTCTCCACCATCCTTCGCCACAAAACTCGATCTTACGCTTTTCTTTCCACTTATACCATCGACAGCCCGCAAATATCTTTGATATTGTCGCTCAGTCTTGTTTCGGTTTGCCTCTTCCTCTGTTTCCTATCACCATCCCTGTCAGCAAGTTTTTCTAAATACTTTACTTCTCATTACATGCCCAATAAACTTTAATTTCCTCTTGTTCAAGATGTCCAACAGTCGGTCTTTACAATTTATTTTTCTCAGCACTTCATCATTCGTCTTCTTCTCTGTCCAGCTAATACGCAGTACTCGTCTGTAACACCACATTCAAAACTATTGATCTTTTTTTTTGTTTCTATCTACTTCAACACCCAACACTCAGAACCATATGATGCAATTGGGAAAAACTAATGACTTCAATAACCTCAGCTTTGTCCGTAAGATAATGCTTCGGTCTTTCCAGATGTTATTGAGAGCAATTGTGGCGCTTTGGCAATGGTAATTCTTCTTTTTATCTCCGGTGAATCATCATATGTATTAGTTAAAACAGCCCAAGATAAGTGAACTCTTTCACATTTCCCCCAATCATTCCTTTGATTGTAACATGTTCATCAATGTTCTTTGCCGGTTATTTTTGATCTTCATGATCTTAGTTTTCTTGGCATTAAGAAATAAGCCACCCTTTTTCGCTTGCTTCTCTAACTTTATCTAGTAGTTGTTGTAGTTCCAGTGATACTGCTGGCAATCAAAAACTATATCATCGGCGTACCTCAGATTTGATATTTTGTATCCTCCAACATCCACATTTCCCTTTCAAAATTCTCTAGAGCACCTCTCATAATTGTTCAAAATATATATTAAAGAGGTGCGGAGACAGAATGCAACCCTGTCGTATACCCTTTGTTTGACTTCGAACCTTCTGTTAACCCATAAGTGGTTCTTACAGCTGCTTGTTGTTGGTCATACAAGGCTTTTATTAATTGGATGATGTGTTTTGGAAACTTCATATCGTACATGTTATTCCAGAGGATATCGTGATCACACAGTATCAAAAGCTTCACATAATCGATGAAACACAGGTATAGGTCTTTTTGATGTTCTCTGTTTTTCTCTATGATCAATTTTAAATTTAGAATCTGGTTTCTGGTACCTTTCCAGGCGAAAACCTGCTTGTTCGTCTGAAATTTTCCTCTCTTAACTTCAACTTCATTCTTTCAGCAATAATTTTCAAAAAAATTTTTGTGCTGGGGACTTATTAAGGCATTGTCCTATTATTGTTGCATTGAAGTGCTCACCTTTTTTAGGTATGGGGGGTAAAGACTGATTTTACCCCGTCTTCTGGCCATTTTCTTTCATTCCATATTTTTGTACAGAGTTTGTAGAAGAAGTATTCAACACTTTCGCCAGCATTCTTAATTAGTTCTGCTTTTATTTCATCTTTTCCGGGGCTCTTGTTATTCTTTACTTCTTTTATGCTTTATAACTTGTCCAGCAGTGGCGGTGGTTCATCCTCGCTGTCATTGAGTCTAATTAATGTTGTTGTTGATTTTTATTCTTTTTGTATAAGTTGGAACAATATTGATTCCATCTATCTTTTACTTTTTTTTCCATCACATAAAACAAGTCCATCTTCAGTTTTGATAGTGTCCATTGTAGTTTAAATTTTCGTGTGATGTTTCGTACTCCTTTGGTAGAGTTCTTTAGTTGTCTTATTTATAGAACAGTTTTCAATTCTCTGGCAATGTTCATTTAAATATTTTCCTTATCTTGTCGCAATAATCTTTGAATTTTTGTATTTTGTTTTTGTAAATTACTTTTTCAACTGGATTATTGATACCTTTTTATTTTAGGAAACTTCTTTTTTCAGTTTCATTTCTGTTTTTTCAGTATCCAGGGGGAATTTGTCTTTTTCTTTTGGCGATAGTTTCTTTAAACAGTGCTCAGCAAGAGTTCTTTTCCTTCTTCCCACAACTCATTTTGGGGTTTTATCATCTTCACATTTATTGAGTATTTTAAATTTGTTTGACACTGCAATTCTGTAATTTGTTATCAAGAGTTTTGTAGTCGAGCTTTTGAGGTGGTGTTGGGGCGCTCCATCTTTTTGAGTCTTATTTGAAAGTCGATAGTTAGTAGTTTGGGGTCACTGTTGCAGTCGGCACCAGGTCCTTGTTTTGAAATTTTTTATGCAACTCTTCCATTTTTGGTTCGCACAATGTAGTCAATTTGGTTGCGTGTTCTTTTGTCTGGTGAAAACCACGTGTACAAGTGTCTTGGGTGGGGTTGGAACAATGTATTGGCTATAACTAAATTATTTGTACTACAGAATTCAATAAAATCTTTACCTCTTTCATTTATATATTCCAAGGCCGAATTTTCCACAGGTGTCATTTTTAGATTATTTTTCCTACTTTGGCGTTTAGTTCCCATGATTTTTTTTACATCTCTGTTAGGGATTGTGTCTAAAGATCTTGGAGAGAGTTATAAAAAATTCCATTTTTTCATCACTTGCAATATTGGTTATATATGTATATATAGTATAAATAGTATACATAAACATATACATACATATATTTATATAAAATATATATATATATATATATATATATATATATATATATATTTTATATATGTAACTGTCGCGATGATCCGCTGGATAGAGTACTGGGCTCTCCCACATGGTCCCGAGTTCCATTCCCCGTCGTGACAGTTGTAAAAAATGCCTGTGTCCAAATATTGGGCCCAAACCTGATCTCACGGCGAGAAAAAGACATATCGCCTTGGGAAATCAAATGCAGGTGTCATAGGGGGAAATCACCGCCGTGCCATAAAGTGGTAGCGCGCTGAACCGCGGTTGATTAGGGAGGGCATCCAGTCAAGCAAGGGGGGTACTGCCAAATGACCTCTTAATAATAAATTGAGGGAGGCTAGATCCTGCCCGTGGAATGAATCACCAGTAACGGTATGCTCATGTCTGAGCAGCCGTGGACCTCTCCACCATCCTTCGCCACTATTGGTTTTGAATAAACAGACAAATATATGTGTGTGTGTGTGTGTATGTTATATATATATATTATATATAATATATATATATATATATATTATATATATATATATATATGTGTGTGTGTGTGTTTGTGTGTGTGTGTGTGTGGTGTGTGTGTTGTGTGTGTGTGTGTGTGTGTGCGTGTGTGCGTGTGTGCGTATATGTGTGTGTGTGTTCGTTCGTTTGTTTGTGTGTGCGTGCGTGCGTGTGTGTGTGTTGTGTGTGGGTGTGTGTGTGTTGTGCGTGTGTGTGTTTTATGTGTGTGTGTGTGTGTGTGTGTGTGTGGTGTGTGTGTGGGGTGTGTGTGTGCGTGTGTGTGTGTAGTGTGTGTGTGTGTGTGTATGTCCTAGGAGGCAGATATTTCACATGCATAATGATACACATCTCTATAGGTTATGCATTGATTCCCAGTCCTTAATCCATAACATGTTTTCTTTACAGCAGTGAAGGCGCAGTAAGGTGTGAAAATGGAACCAGTGGAGTATCGAGCTGTGATCAGGTCGCACACCACAAGAGATCTTTGGATACAGCCTTATCCCAAGGCGAAACCAAGTCTGCCAATGATGAAGACACCATCCAAGTGGAGACAGCCATTTTGGAACACCGCCATATTACTGTTCGTCAGCTAGCCAAGATGTCAAGCTTAGAAGCGGGAACGAGTCTGTTGTTCCAAGGCTCTTTTATCCATGTACCAAGAAAAACAGGACTTTTTTGACAGACTAAGTATGCAGGATGACACTTGAGTCCTTTACTATGATCCAGAAACTAAGGCCCAGTCAAAACAATGGCAGCACTTTGACTCACACTCCCCAGAAAGTCATGTGTCACACCCTAGGCAGGCAAGGTCATGCTCGCAGTCTTTTGGAGCCAGCATGGAGTAATGATGATAGGTTTCCCGAAAAAAAGGTACAGAAGCTTACTACGCTTCATTGCTACAGCAACTACAATAGGCTATTAAAACCAAGCAGTGTGGAATGTTGACCAAAGGTGTCTGCCTCCTGCAAGACGATGCCTCTGTTCACAACTTTCACATTGCGCGGTCCTATGGATACGACATCCTTCCATATCCTCATTATTCTCCTGACCTTGCATCATCTGACTTTCACCTCTTTCCGTCCATGAAGTACTTTTTGAAAGCCAAAAGTCTCTTAAATGAAGAGACACTGATTTCTGAAGTTTCTTCATGGCTTTAAATGCAACCTCGGATTTCTACAAGTCCCGCTATGACAGAAAACATGTTATGAGTTAAGGACTGGATATCAATACATGACCTA
>NW_023662265.1:0-2500 GCF_015228065.2 Penaeus monodon | reverse complement strand
TTATCTTACGGACAAAGCTGAGGTTATTGAACTCATTAGTTTTCCCAATTGCATCATATGGTTCTGAGTGTTGGGTGTTGAAGTAGATAGACAAGAAAAAGATCAATAGTTTTGAAATGTGGTGTTACAGACGAGTACTGCGTATTAGCTGGACAGAGAAGAAGACGAATGATGAAGTGATGAGAAAAATAAATTGTAAAGACCGACTGTTGGACATCTTGAACAAGAGGAAATTAAAGTTTATTGGTCATGTAATGAGAAGTAAAAGTATTGAGAAAAACTTGCTGACAGGGATGGTGATAGGAAACAGAGAAGAGGCAAAACCGAAGACAAGACTGAGCGGACAATATCAAAGATATTTGCGGGCTGTCGATGGTACAAGTGGAAAGAAAAGCGTAAGATCGAGTTTAGTGGGAAGGATGGTGGAGAGGTCCACGGCTGCTCAAACATGAGCATACCGTTATTGATTGATACATATATACATACATATATATAGATAGACACATACACAGGCACACACACGTGTGTGTGTGTGTGTGTGTGTGTGTGTGTGTGTGTGTGTGTGTGTGTGTGTGTGTGTGTGTGTGTGTATGTGTGCATCTATGTGTATGAGTGTGTGTAGATAATTACATACGTATGTGTTTTTGTTAGCATGAGTGTGTGTGATATATATATATATATATATATATATATATATATATATATATATATATATATATATATATATAAAGACACATACACAGGTGTCAAGTTCATCTTGGGCACGATGGTCCTCTAGCGGCGTTTGCCCGAGCCATTCGTTTGAGATTTGCGAAGTTCTGGCTTCGCCCGGGCCTTTTACTTATGGCCCGGCCTGTATCAGCTTTTTATGGCTGTCTCATTTGGTTCTCTGACACTCGTGACGGTGGGATTGCCAGCAGGCACTCCTGTAGCCGTGGTGTAAGCATCTCGCATAATCTCTTTACCAGCACGACGGCTGTGTTCTGCGGGCCTTGTCTCAGGAATTGCGTGTGCACACAATTCTCTAAGTAATGTACAGTGTGGCGTTCGGCTCGCCGCAATGCATGCAACACTTCTCTTCACGTTCTATTGTTTGTATGATCTGCCATGAACAGCGGTAACCTAGGCGCATTCTGCGCAGAATGACTTCGGTACCTCTGTTGTTTATTTCAGAGAGTGCCAGTGGTTCATAGTCGGTGGCGTCTAAGTACCAGCTGAAGACAAGACTGAGCGACAATATCAAAGATATTTTGCGGGCTGTCGATGGTACAAGTGGAAAGAAAAGCATAAGATCGAGTTTAGTGGCGAAGGATGGTGGAGAGGTCCACGGCTGCTCAAACATGAGCATACCGTTATTGATGATGAGGGGACATACCCCTGCCAACTTCGGCTAGTCTGTCAGCACGCTCATTCCCTCTGATCCCAATGTGGCAGTTTATGATAATTCTTCTACCCTGTGCATGAATCCTCTGTGCCAGTGTGAGGATAGTAGTCAGGAGGTAGAAAATGTCAGTAGGGGAGGCCTGCTGAAGACAGTCGATGGCTCCTTTGTATGACCATGTGTCCTTCCCTCACGGACGCATGGCTCAGTGCTCCCATGATAGCAACTGCCTCTGCCTGTAGCGAGGAGGCGTTGTCTCTTACTCTCATGGATTTTGTGGCATCTCTTGCTGCGAAGCCGGCGCCTGCAGTGTGGGTCAAGGGATCGACCGATCCATCCGTGTAGTATGTTCTGCTACCCGGAGGAGTGATGGCTGCAATGACCCTCTGGGTTTCGGCCTTTAGGCTAGGCGTGGGATATTCGTTCTATTTGGTTGCCAGTCTCATGACCGAGAACTCTATCGAGGTTTGTGCCCACGGCGGAGCTTCGACAAAGTCAGGGTCCATGCCCTTGGCAAGAAGCGGTTCTTTGAGCTGATGGCGTATTAACACCCTGGCTGTGTGAGATAGCCAGGAGGTGTTTACAAACAGCTCGTTATCTTGTTCTAGGCGTCTGACTATTTTATGACATAGGCTTGTATTCCTGGGAGCTTGGATGACCTTTGATAAAAATTGTGCTGCTATTAGATCGATTCGTGAGGCCAAGGGGAGAAGGTTTGCCTCCAGTAGGAGGTTGAGGACCTTCACCCACCTTGGGGCACCCAGAATGATCCTGGCGGCTTCGTTTTGGACTGTCTCCAGTTGGTCTTTATATTTCTTCTTAATGCCAATCAGAGCATAGTCTACAATGGGCCTGACAGCATGTACTCTGTGTCTGGCCCCTATGTGTCTTCCACTTATTTCTCTCATGACCGACAGTCTTGATTTTGTGCGGTCATCCAGGTACTGGACCTCCTTCGGAAGGATAGGGCTGGTCTATCTTTACTCAAGGTAGAGGTAGTCCTGAACCCATTCAAATCCATTCCCTGAATTTCAGACTTGCCTGAACTCTCGTCTCAGAGCCTGCTTGATTGGCTGCAGAGATTTAGTCCTGTCCTACAACACTCCCGATCGAGGTCCA
>NW_023662264.1:0-16372 GCF_015228065.2 Penaeus monodon | reverse complement strand
CCCCCAATCTCCCCCCCCCTCCCCCATATGCCTTTGCATCATATGCTTTTAGACTCTCAAGCTTACACAAACACCACGTCCTAAGAGGCGATAACACAAATAACAGGCTTAAAGTTTGTGAAAATGTAAATGCGATAACCAATATTTCATACTTTGCACGTTTCATGCCTATAAACTAACAGGTTAATTCCCAATAGACCTAAAAAGACGCTGGCCTGATTCTATTAGAGAGCTGAATAGTGTTTTCAAGGTATCTAACCAGAGCAAAGGTGGGTTTCCCCTACATATTTACGCCTAATATCTACCAACTAGCGCCACACCTGTCCCACGTGTTGACTCAAGTTATTTTTTGCTAATTAACCTCAAGGGACAATCCCATTTATTTTCCTAAAAGTTCCTCCGCATTTCTCGATGTTTTACAATCTACAATGCAACTTGGGAAAATATATTTAGTTTTCCTTAAGGCCCATATGTATAACTATTACAGACAAGCGTATACTTCCATAAGAGATCGCATAACAATACATCCCCCGTTTTATGATGATATCAGCACGAAAAGTGGACTAGCTCTTCAGCAATTTACTCCCCTCCTCGAAATTGTTATAGTCCCTCCTACACGTATATAGGAAAAAAAAGAATGATGCAACGGTAACAAATATTGTTTGCGCTTTCAGGCAACCACTTATTAAGTAATAACGATTATTTTCTTAAATCTTTACAAAGAGAAAAATATCTTTACGTCGACACTGAATAAAATTTGTTACTCGATCTTCAATATTTTCTGAAAATTTAATTTATACAAGAATCCCAAAATGAAGGAAAACACCCTTTCACCTATAATTTTTACTATCCACTATTTGCTGCGTGACGAGTACTGTTAAAGACCCATGTAAACTCTTCTTCAAAATCAAAAAAAGAAGCTTGATAATTGTTAACACATTCCCCCTTTTAGAAATTTGACTCTTTATCAAAACCAAGAACTTTTATGAAATATGGAAAAAAATGAGGTAAAATGAATAACTTGTTGCCCCTCAGTTATAAAGCTTTTATAATGGGTTGTGTATTGGACAAGACACAGACAAATTAACCTAAAGCAGGGACTTTTGGAGTATTTTAACCGAGGGATAAAATTACATCACCCGCGATGCGATAGATCTTAGCAGACAGCATGCAATTTCCAATTGATGCGTTTTTTTCTTTTCTTTTCTTAAACCAAGTTAAACAACTATTTTTATTATTTCTTAATCAAAACGTTCTTTGCAAAATATAAAAAATAAAGGTGCTTTCTTGTTGTTTGGGGCTACATTAGATTCTTGTTTTAACCTGGCAGTAAAGGGTATATGACGAGCAACATACAGTCGAGGAGGTAAGTTATAGAGAAAGGGTTGAAAATCAAAAGTCCTAAAGGGGAAAAAGCCGCATCCGAAACAATATTTTCTAAATGACAAGTAAAAGCATTCGTTTAGGAGAAAAAAATATTCGCTTTCCTCATAATAAAAGGGGGGAAAAGCTTCTTTTCATAACTAGAAAAGCAAATGTTTTTTTTTCAAAAACAAGGGTGAAAATTGAAGAAAATTTTAATATGAACTGGCATTTTTTTTCAGAGGGGGAAAAATTTTGGTAAGGGTTAAAATTTTATACCCATTGCTATCATCTTTAAACAAAAAGTTTATCAAAAGATCCCTTCCAAAACCTGAAAAATGTCCGGGACAATTTCCAGAAAAGGGAAAGACCCCCGACAGATGGGGAAATTTCCCCCTGCTTGTCACGAGATAATGATTTCCCCGAATACAAAAAAACCTTTTAAGGGAAAGGGCGAAGTGGGAAGGGGGCAATAGGGCGCCCAAAGGGAAGTACTTTTTTTTTGTTTTCCTTTCGTGAAAAATGCATACTTAAAAATATTCCCAGGAAAAATCGCACCCCTTAATTTTTTGACCAAGGAAAACCCCCCAATTTTCTAGTAGCTAAAAGTTTAAAAAGGGGCCGTCCCTGTAGCAGAACGACAACCGAAACTGGATTAAGCATAGCCCCCCCGGTTGGGTACACGGGGCCACGCCAGCCCGCGCTCATTGGACAGCGGGTCCCCTCGTTCCCGGGCCCCCGCCTTAACAGCGTAGGGGTTTTTAAACCGCAGACCCAAAAAACGAGTAAGAATGGATCCTTAGCAGAGGGACAACACCCGAAAGCACCAAAAGGACGCCCCAGTCTTCCCCAAAACGGGGGCCCCTTTCCGGCTCCCCTTTAAATCTCCGACTTAAATTTCCCCAAGGCAAAAACTGGGGGACTAAAACCCACAAAAAGATTCCCCAAAAGAGTAAGACACAGTAACCTCAAATGAAGAGGGGAAAACACCAAATTTATACGGGGGCCCAACCGGAGTGAACGATAGGGAATTTGGCTCGCCGCTTTGCTAACTCTCGGGAAAGGGGGGGGAAAAATGTACCCAGCACGCCCCCGCAATGGAGTTCAGATGGGTTACCCGGGTTTGGGGCACACGGCCCCCAGCCATGTCCCGCTCTTTGGACAGGGGGGCCCCCCTCTTTCCCTGGCGAAAAACCCCGCCCCGGTATTTAAGCCGCGACCCAAAAAAACGGATCACCCTTCCGTTTCCTTAGAAAGGAGCAGAAACAGAAAGCGGGCACCACAAGGAGCCAGCCCTTACCCGACGGGGGAGCTGGGGCCCCCCGTTGATTTTTTTTCCGATTTCCCTTTCAGCACCCAGCCTCCCTGTGGGCACTCAAAACCCAAAAACAGATTTCCCAAAAGGGGATAAGCACCGGGCCCCCTAAAAATAGAAGATTGTTGTTTGCTTGAGTTTTGCGAAGTTTGGCTTCGGGGGGCCTTTACTTAGGGCCCGGGCCCTGTGTCAGCTTTTTATGGCTTTTCCTTTTGGTTGGTTAAACCTCGGTGTTTTCCCGTGGGGGGGGGATTGCCAGCAGGCGCCCCTGTGCCGGGGTGTAAGCCCGCAAAATCTTTTTCCCAGCACGAGGGCGTGTTCTGGGGGGTTTGTCTTGGGGAATTGCGGGGGCACGCATTCTCCAAGTAGGTTTTCAGGGTGGCGTTGGTGCCAATGAATGCAACACCTCTTTTTACGTTTAGGGTTTTGGGATATTGCCATGCAAGTGGAAACTAGGCGATTCTGTGCAAAATTACTTCGGTCCCTTTCTGTTGTTATTTCAGAGGGCCCAAAGTGGTTCATGGGCCTGTGAATCGGAGTCCCAGTGGCCGGGGGGGAATTTTGTCTCGTTTCCTCTCTGTGAAGGGGCAGGGGAAGGGTTGGCCGCCACCGTAATTTCCCTCAAAAAATTTTCGGCTTGATGTTTTATCATGGGTTTTGGGGGCATCCCCCGGGCCGTTTTCGGCTAATCTGCAGCAAGTTCTTTGCCTCTGACCCTTAGGGGGGGAAAAACCCCAGTTTATGAAATTTCTTCTCCCTTGACCCGCCCTTTGTTTATTGTCCCGGGGTTTGTAAGGAGGTAGTTTGCCCGTGGGTGAGCGTGTGAAGCAGCGCCGGCCCCCTTCCTTTGGAGTCTGTGGTATGCCCACTTGCTTTTCTCCTGGGGGCTTTGTTAAAGGCCCCCATGATAGAAACACCTTCCCTGTAGCAAAGGAGGGGGTTGTTGTTACCCTCGGGGATTTTGTGGCATCCCTTGCTGCCAAAGCGGCCCTGCAGTGGGGGGTAAAGGGGGACGCCCGATCCGTTGGGTAATATGTTGGCCCCCGGAGGGGTTGGTTTTGAAATTTGACCCTCGGGTTTTTCCCCTTTTAGGTAGGGTACATTTTCATTCTTTTTGTTGCCATTTCCCCTGACCGAGAATCTATCGAGGTTTGTGCCCGGCGGAGCTCGACAAAGTCGGGGTGGGGGGAAAGCCCACCCCCTTTGGGCCAGTAGTGGTTTTTTGAGTGATGGCGTATTAGCCCCCTGGTGGGAGAAGCCAGGAGTTTTTGCAAACAGCCGTTATCTTTTTCCTAGGCGTCGCCCCAAATTTTGGGGTTGGGTTTTGGTTCCGGGGAGTGGTGCCCTTTGATAAGAATTGTCTCCCGGGTTAGATCAATTGTGGGGCCCAAGGGGAAAAGGGGTTTGTTCCACTAGGAGGTTGAGGCCCTTGGGCCCAAAGGGGGGCAACCAGAATGCCCCTGGCGGCTTCGTTTTGGACTGTCTCCAACTTTTTTTATATTTTTTTTGGGGGGGCCAATCAGAGCGAGGGGGGGCCTTTAGTAACAAGGGGCCCAAAAGCATGTCCTAGAATGATTTTATTTTTTTTTTTCTGTGCGGGCCCCTATGCGTTTTCCCATTTCTTACTTCATGGGCCCGTCTTGCCTTTTTTCGGTAAAGCAGGTGGGGGAACCTCTGGCGGAAGGAGAGGGTCCGGTCTACCTTCCCCCAAGGGTACAGGTACCCTAAACCCACCCCAAGTCCTTTCCCGGGTTTTTCAGACGGGGGCCTTAAACCCCCTCTGTCCAAACCCAGGCTTTGGATTTGGGCAGAGATTTTAGTCCTGTCCTCCCAAACCCCTCGGATACCAAGTCCAAAAAAAAAGGGGGGGGTTTTGTTTAGGCAATGGCTCCAGGGAATGTAGAAAGATCGTCTGCATGGGGAAAAGATCTTGAAACCCCATGGGGGGGTTTATTTGGGGATACAGGACATTAGGGGGTTAAAAAGGGGGAGGAGAACCCCCCCCTGTGGCCTTTCCATTTTTAGTGGCGGGCCCGTGATTGCCCTTTGGGAATTTGCCCCCTTTTTATTCGTAAAGAGTCCCCAAATCCAACCCACGGCTTGCCTCTGTTTTCCTTTTTGGATCAGGCTCTCCTGAAGGGCAAGCGGACTTCCCAATTGGGAAAGCTTCCCGGGAAAAAGGAAAAATGCCAAAGATGCCCCCGTTTTTTTGTGCTCATGAGGGGGTATGCTGGGGCTGTGCTCATGAAAGGGTAAACCCCGTGGAGGTGTTCTGGGGGCTCCCATTTTCCTTTGGGGGACCCGGTTTCAGACCTTTCCTCTCGGAAAGTCTGGCCGAAGCTAGGAGAGAGATGGGGCGGTATTCCCGGCCCCTTTTGGTTTGGGGGAGGGGAACTAGGGTAGCCCCCCTTCCAGTCGGGGGTTAGATAAAAGTTTCCCAGGTTTTTTGATGGTTGCAGGAATCCCAAGCTCCCCTACCAGCCCCAGGCGGGAGATGAGGGGTCGAAAACCCCTAAAGCCCGGGGGAGTTGAAAGGGCTTTGGGGGCATTCTTATTTTCCCTAAGAGAAAAGATAAACTGAGATGGGTTCGGTTTGCCCTTTCTCTGTTTGTGGAAAAGTTTTTTGGGTTTGTAGGCGTTTTTGCTTCCCCCTCAGGGGGGGGCCCCAGACGGCTGTGTTCTCCCCAGAGAACTCTTGGCCGTTTTTGGGCCTTGCCGGGGCTGGTGCATGCATCTGGGTGAGGGGGGTGGCGTTTGCCCCCGTTCCCATGCTCGGAGGGTGGACGGTGATCGAAAGACTCACCCCCTTTCCCACCCAACTTTTCCTGCCCACTCTGCTGGAATTTTCCCTTGGGATCCCTCACAGCCCCCCTTAGGAGGGCTAGGTTGTGGGGGGTTTTTTTGCCTTCGGAAATGTTTTCGCACATTTTTAACCCGGGGGTTTGACCCCCCCCCAAATCTCGTCATGAAGTAAAGGCGTCCTTGGGGCCCCGGGCCCAGGCCGATTTTTGGGTATGGTTGAGGCTCCCATAAATGGCTTTTACAAGTCGGTTGTAGAATTTCCCCCATTTTCGCTCTGTGGGGGTTTATTGTTTCAGACAGGGGGCCCAAAGGCGTTGGGAAAAGCCCCCAAGTTGGCCTGTCTTTTTTAAAATTTTGGTTTGGGGTCGGGTTTTGGGTGGGCCACTATCCATGAGGGTTTTTTAAGTGCCTTTAAGGGGCCTAGTGACGGTTCATGACCCCCAGAAATCCTCCACCAGGGGTCGCAGGGGCCGGGGTGAGGTCTGGGGACCCTCCTCTCACATGGGTTTGGTTCCTGGCTGTTGAGGAGAGCGATCTGGGGAAATGTCTGGGCCCCGTTGGCTAGAAACGGCCACCCCATCCGGTGCCGCAGGGAGCCGGATGGGGTGGTGTGCTTTGAAGTCACCCCATGATCACCGGTCGTGTGCTCGGAAGCCCATCCCGGGGCTGAGGTCTAAGTACTACAGTGGGGCCCTTTGCGTAACAGTTGACAATTTAGGGGCCCCCGGGCCCCATTTAAATCTCGACGGCAAGAGTTTTAAAAACCCCTTCTCCCCCTTTGAGGGCCCGGCTATTGCGGGGCGGGGAATTTGGGTTGAGTTCCCCGGGGTCATCAGGCCTCTTTGCCATGGGAAAAGTGGCAGCGGAGACTTTGATCCCCTGAGAAGCGAAAAGTTTCCGGGTTTGATAATGTCTCCGGAGATGCGAGTAAATGCCCCTTAAATGCACTATTGCGGGAGAGGAAATCTTGAGGAGAACCCACAGATTTTCCACTGCAGAAAATTAGATTGTTGTCATGTGTACTAATTGTAGTTACATCAGAGGACTTTCGTCACATTGGGGTTGACGGTGGATTTGAAAACTCCATGGAGACCCCCCCCAATCACTGTTGAGTGCCCTTTTTTGGCTGTCGGATATCCCGGGGATCCATGGGGGGTGGAGGGGGCCTTTGGAAGTTTGATTTTTCGTCTTGGTTTTTTGGGCCCGGCTTTTTTCCGGCATGGCGGTTTCCCGGGCAGGTCAGCTTCCCTTTGTTTCGGCTTGGGGCCTTAAACCCCGTTTTAGGCTTGCCTTGAGGGAAATACCCCTGGCTAGGCTCGGGCCGGGTGGGGGCATAGCCTGGTTTGGGGGGGGGGAGGGGGGGGGGTCTCGACTGGGCTGAGGGAGAGGTTTGGGGCTGATTTGGCTTTTCCCCAATTTTCCCTTCTCTTTTGCTTTTCACGGTCTTTTTCAGTGTCGTCGGGGCAACTTTAAACTGCCTTTTTCCGCCTCTTCCTCGGCCGGGAAAAGGTACTCCCAACGGCTGTGAAAACAGCAGTGTCAGGATCGACATGTCCCCCCCCGGTGGAAAAAGGTTTTTTTGGGGTCGGGGGGGACCGGGGTTGGTGCTGTTTGGAACCTTTTTTCCTGGGGTTTTTTTCCTCTGCATTTGGGTTTTTTACTTGGGGGAATTTTTTTCATTTTTTTTCGGAGATACCCGGGTTTCGGCTGGGGGGGCAGTTCCCCTTTTTTTGGTAGGGGGTTTGGGGAAGGGTTTTTTGGGCTTTTTTTTTTCCTCCCCCCAGACGTAGGTGCCGGGGGGGGCAGGAACAAAGTCTGGTCGCTTTTAGCAAAACCCCTTTCCCTTTGAGGGCCGCCTCTTTCCTGACAGAGCAAGCCAGGGTCCACGTGATGCCTCTTGGCACAGTTAGGACATTTGGTTTGGGTTTCTTTTCTTTTTATTGCCTTTTGGGGACACCTCCCGGATGGTGCCTTCTACAGGGCACCCCCCTTTTTGGCTTTGGGTGTACAAATTTAAACTGGTGGTGTCCGTACTTCTGGCACTTGAACCCCCGAAGTGGGTTTAGGACTAAGGGTAGGTTTTAGGTCCCCAAATTTTCCCCGGCCCAAAGGGGGGGCTTGGGGTACCCTTTATGGTCCAAAGGGTTGGGCCCGGTTGGAGTCTTCCCCCTTTGACATGGAAGGGGCCCCCGGACCCGGGGGGGATTTATCACCTCCCTCGTATGAGGGTGAGAAGCCAAGTGCCCAATTTTTGACTCTCTTTCCCGGGGGGTTTAGTGGGGGAGGTTTACTTTCCTCCCATCTTTTTAAATCCTTTTTTTCTGCAGGAGACAAAGGAGGTTAAAAAATGGGAGGAAAGGAACCTCTGGGCCCTGAACCCCGAGGGAAGAGAGTCAAGATGGTGCTACTTGGCTTCCAGTCTATACGTGTGGAAGTTTAAACCTAAAAACCCCAGGTCCCGGAGGATTTCCCCATTGTCGAAGGGGGAAAAACCCAACCAGGGGAAGTCCTTGGTGACCAGAAAGGTACCCAAGCTCCCCCCTTGATTGGGGAACTGGGGGGACCTACAACTACCCCAATTATGTGCCGAACCACTTCGGTGGGTTTTAAGTGCCCGAAGTAAGGCCCCCACCAGGCTAAATGGGACAGCCAAAACCAAAAGGGGTGTCTGTAGCAAGGCACAAATACGAGGTGTGCATCCCGGGACCTAAAGAAAAAAAAGAAGGGAAAAAAATAGCCAAAAGTCCAACGTGCCAAGGGGGGCATCACCCCCTGGGGCCCGGCTTGCTCGCAGGAAAGGGCGGCCCCCAAAAGGAAAAAAGGTTGCTAAAAGCGACCAGACTTTTCCTGCCCCCCCAGGCACCTACGCTGGGGGGGGGAAAAAAAAGGGGGGAAAAGGGGGTTCCCAAATTCCTAAGGGAAGGAAAAATGCCCCCCCGCCCCAAACCCGGGGATCCCGCCCAAAAGGAGTTCCCCCCAAATAAAAAAAGGCAGAGGAACCACCGGAAAAAAAGGTTCCAACCGGGACCAAAGGTCCCCCCCCCGCCCCCGAAAATGTTCTTCGACGGGGGGGACCTGTGATCTGATCACGCTGTGGTCACAAAAAGTGGGAGTACCTGTCCAGGACCAGGAAGGGGGAAAAACAGCAATGTTTTCCATGGGCGACATGAAAAAGACCGTGGAAAAAAATAAAGGAAAGGAAAATGGAGAAAAGCCAAAAAAGCCCAATCCTCTCCTCAGCCCAGGGCGGATCCCTCCCCCCTCCCAAAAACCCGGCTATGCCCTCACAGGGGGGGGGAACCGACCCAGCCAGGGGTATGCCCCCCCCAGGCAGGCCTAAATAGGTGATTCCGTGCCCCAAGCCGAATCAGAAGAAGCTGGCGGCCCCGGCAAAACCCGCCAATGCACAGGAAAAAGCCTGGCCCCAGAAAAAGCCCAAAAACCCAAAAGTCAGGGGCTACCCAAAAGGGTTCCCCCCCCCAGTGGACCAGGGATAGCCTGACAAACCAAAAGAGAAAACTCAAAACAAATGAGGAAACCACCCCAAAGGGTTTTTCAGACTCCGACCGTCCCAAACCCCAATGTGGGGCCCGGGGCTCTGAAAGTAAAAAAATTAAAATTTGTAAAAATCATGACAAGCAAACTAAGATTTTGAAATGGAACATCTTTGGGGGTTCCTAAGGGTGCCATCCCCACGCAAAAGTGCGATCAAGGAGCATTTAAATTTGTTTATGCTCCAAAGGGGACATTTTTTAGCGGAAGCTGTTTGCTTCTAGGGGGATTTAAGTCTCGCGCTGCCACGGTTTTTTTTCCCATGGCCCAAAAAAAGGCTGATGACCCCCGGGAATAAAAAATTCCCTGTCCGCAAAAGCCCATGCACCTCCCTGTGGAGAAGATGGTTTAATCTCTTTCCGTCGGATTCAACCGGGGGGGGGGGACCCCCGAAAAATTTTAAACGTGTACCGCAGGCCACCCGTAGTAGCTTTGACATCAGCCAGGTTGTGCTTCCCCAGCACAAGACCGAGTGATCAAAGGGGGGGGGACTTCAATGCACACACCCCCTCCTGGTTCCGCAGGGCACCGGATGCGGTGGGCCCGGGACCTAGCCCAAACGGCTCGAGACATTTCCCCCAGATCGTTGCCTCAACAGCCAGGAGCCAAAAGAAAGTGAGAGGGGGTTTCCCAGACCCCCCCCTGGCCACGGGATCGGGGAGAGGATTGGCTGGCGTTCGTAGACCTCACTAGTGACCATTATGGCCCCTATAACAACCCCAGGATGTGGCCCAGCCGAAATTTCCACGACCGAAACCAAAAATGGGGAAAAAAAACAAAGGGAAAATGGCAGGCGTTCCAGAGGCCCCTTGGCCCCCTGCTGAGAAGCAATGGAAAACCCCCAAAAGAGCCAAATGTGGGAAAAGGTACAAGCCGACTTGTAAATGCCTTGGGTGAGGCCCGCTCACTGACCATACCCAAAATCGGCCTGGGGGCCAGGAGTCACAAGGGGCCCCCTGGTACTTCAATGACGAGATTGGGAGGCAACCACAGGGTAAAAAAGGGGCAGAAAAAAATTTCGGGAAGGGAAAAGAACCCCCGACAACCTAGCCCTCCTAAAAGGGGGGCTGGAGGGGTGCAAGGAAAAATGCCAAGGGGTGAGGCCGGAAAAGTGGCGGAATGGTGTGAGCTTTCGACACCGTAACCCCCCTCTCAGACATGGCAACGGGTAAAACGAGCCACCCGCGCCAGCCCTGGTGCATGCCCAAAGACCCCCCGGCAGAGGCCAACCCGACGGCGCAAGAGTTCCCCTGCGAGGGGCCCAGCAGCGAAGTTGCCAGCCCCAAATGGGGGGCCAAAAACAAGAAACCCCCAAAAACCCGACAGACTTGGGTAAAATCAGAGAAAGGGCAGCCCAAAAAAGAGGAACCCGATGTTATCTTTTCTCGAGGGAACTAAGAGTGCACACAAAACCAGTTTTAATCCCGCCCCGGGGGATGACGGGATCCGTTTCCCCCCCTCTACCCCCCGGGGGCTGGTAGGTGAGCTTGCATTCCGCAACTCATCAAAAAGGGCCTGGGAAAATTCCCCCTCTACCAGGCTGGAAAGGGAACATATTCCATCCCCAAACCCAAAAGGGGCCCCGGGGGGAAGTACCGCCCATTTCTCCCAGTGTCTGGCCCAAAACTGCCCAGGGGGTGGTACTGAACCGGCCCCCAAAGGAAAAAGGGAGCCCCCCGAACACCTCCACGGGTTTACCGGGGGATTTAGCACCAAACGCACAGCATAGCCAAAGCTCATGGAAACCCCCAAAAAAACAAAGGGCGCATTGTGGAAATTTCCTTTACCTGGGGAAGGCTTTTGAATTTGGGAGTCCTCTTGCCCTTTTAGGAGAGGCCCGATCCAAAAAGGAATCAGAGGAAGCTCTTGGCCCTTTGGTAGGTGATAATTTACGAAAATAGAACAGCCAGAGTCAAATTCCCCAAAGGGAAACCCTTTACAGCACATCCATAGAAATGGAACGCCACCCGGGGGGGTTCTCAGTCCAAACCCTTTTTTAAAACAAATAATGGCCCGTATCCCCAAAAATAAACCCCCCAGTGGGGTTTCAAAATCATTCCTTGGGAGACGATCTGGGATTAAACCCCACGGAGCAAAATTTCCTAAAAAAAAAGCCCGCGTTGTCTGGACTTTGGTTTCCCGGGGGGTTTCCGGGACAGGACTAAAAAATCTCTGCAGCCCAAAACCCCAAAACCAAAGGTTTGAACAGAGGGTTTAAGGCACAAGGGCTGAAAACCAGGGGGAAAGGACTGGATGGGTTCAGGAATACCCTTTCCCTTGGGGGGAAGGATAGACCGGACCCCCTTTCCTTTCCCCCAGGAGGTCCCGGGACCTGTTTTACCGAACAAAGGCAAAAGTCGTCATGAGAGTAATGGAAATGGAAGCCATTTGGGGCCAGACACAGGTACTAAATATTTTTACGTACATGCTGTTTGGCCCATTTTAGACAGCCCCCTCGCTCTGATTGGCCCTCAAAAGGGAAAAAATAAAGGGCCCGATTGGAGAAAAGTCCCAAAAAGAAAGCCGCCAGGGTCATTTGGGTTTCCCCCGGGGGCCGAAGGTCCCCAAACTCCTATGGAGACAAAACCCTTTTCCCCTTTGGGCCCCACGAATTTATCTAAAGGCAGCAAATTTTTATCAAAGGTAAACCAGGCTCCAGGAAAACAAAAATAAGAACCAAAAAAAAAGCAGACCCTGAACAAAAAAAAACGAGCTGTTTGCAAACAAACCCCGGCTGTTTACACAGGGCCCGGGTGCAATACCCCAAACAGTCAAAGAAAAATAAGGGCCCCCCGGGGGGGGACTCCCACCACCCCAAATTTTTCGAAGCTCCCCCGTGGGCCAAACCCGATAAGTTCTCGGCATTAGACTGGCAAGCCAAAAAAGAATGAATATTGTACGGCCCAGCCTAAAGGCAGAAACCCGAGGGCCTTTCAACCATCAACCCCCCCGGGGGGGCCTAAACCCATTTCACAGAGGGTTTGGGGCGATCCCTTGGAAAACCCAAAGCCCGGGGCCCGGCTTTGCAGCAAGGGGGCCCCCAATAAATGGGGAACGACAACGCCTCCTCGCTCAGGCAGAGGGGAGGGGGTTTCTATCAGGGAGCACTAGACAGGGTCCCGGGAAAAGGGAAAAACCGTGGTCATACCACAGACCCAAAGGAGCCGTTTGCCCGTTCAGCCGCGCTCACCCATGACAACATCTCCTCCTGAAACCATCGGCACCAAAAACACAAAAAGGGGCTTTTCCGGGTTTGGGAAAAATTATTATAAAAAGGGTTCCCCGGCCAAAATAGGGGTTTAGAGGGGGAATTTAGCTTGGGTGACAGTTTTTTTGCCGAAAAACGGCCGGGGGATGCCCCCCAAAACCCCTGATAAACATCAGAGCCGAAAATTACTTAGGAGGAAGGTACGGTGGCGGGCCAAAATCCCTTTTCCCCGCAGTCACAGAGAGGGAAAAAAAAACATTCCCCCCCGGGCCCCCCCGGTATTTAGTGTACAGGCTTTTGAAACCCCTGGGGACCTCTGAAAAAAAAAACAGAGGTACCGAAACTTCTGCCCAGAATGCCCCCTAGGTTTCCATGTGCAAAGGGAAAAATCCCTAAAACCCCTGAACTGGGAAAAGAGGTGTTTTTGCATGGAAGGTTTTTTTGAGCCCGAAGCCACACTGAAACAACTTTGGGGAATTGCGTGCACACGCCAAATTTCCCAAGGCCCAAAAAACCCCCCCAGAAACAGCCGTCGTGCTTGGGAAAGAATTTTGCGAGATTTCTTACACCCCGGGTACAGGAGCGCCCGTGGGGAACCCAAAAGCCACGGTAAAACACCGAGTGTCAGACCAAAAAAGGACAGCCCTAAAAACGCCGGGCCCCAGGCCGGGGCCCTAAGGAAAGGGGGGGCGAAGCCCGAAACTTCGCCCAAAAACTCAAGCAAGCAAGCAATTTTCTATTTTTAGGGGGTTTTGGGTCTATTTTTGGGGGAAAAATTGTTTTGGGTGGGGAGCCCAAAGGTTGGGGGGGCTGAGGAAAGGGAAAACAAAGGGGGGGGCAGGCTCCCCAGTCGGCTAAGGGGTGGGCCGTCCTTGGGTGCTGCCCGCTGTTGTTTGGTTGCTAGAGGATCGGAAAGCTGATCCGTTTTTCGGGTCTGCGGTTAAAACACTAGCGCTGTGTAAGCGGGGGGGCAGGGAACGAGGGGAGCCGCGTCCAATGAGCGCGGAAAGGCGGGGGACCTGTGTGGGCCCCAAACCCGGGTAACTTGCTGAAACCCCGGTTGGGGGTGTGCGTACAGGTACTCCCCCCCCAGAGGAGAAGTGGCAAAAGCGAAGGGGAGGGAAAAAACCCTTTCGATCCCCTCCGGGGGCACCAGTATGAAAAGGATGTTTGCCCCCCCTTTTTATTTGAGGGGACTTGGGGTCTTATCTCTTTGGGGAGAATCTGTTTGGGGGGTGAGTGCCCAAAAAGGTATGGTGGGTGCTGAAGTGGGAAACGGGACAAAAAAGGGGGGGGACCCGGGAGGTCCCCCGTCGGCTAAGGATGGGCAGTCCTTTGGTGCTGCTTTTGTTTTCTGCCTGCTAGAGGTCGGAATGCTGATCTCGTTTTTCGGCTCGGGGGTTAAATAAACTTTGCGCTGTGTAGCCGCCCGGGAAAAGAGGGGAGCCCGCTGTCCAATGAGCGCGGGCAGGTGTGGACCGTGTGACCCAAAACCCGGGAAAAATGCGAAAATCCGGTTTTCGGGGGTCGTGTGTAAGGGAGAGCTTTTTTAAAAAATTTTAGCTATCAGAAAATGGGGGGTTTACCTTGGTCAAATGATGAAGGGCTGCATTTCCATGGTGATATTCATTAAGTATTTCAAATTTTTTACCCAAAGGAGACGGGAAAAGGACTTCCCCTGGTGTCGCCCCATTGCCTCTTCCTCCTTCCACCGTCCCCTTAATGGTTTTTTGTATGCCCGGGGAAGTCATTCTCGTGACAAGCAGGGGGTTCCCCGATACCCGTCTTTGGTCGCCGTTATTTGGATATTGTTTGGGGGCATTGTTTAGGGTTTTGGAAGGCAAACTTTAGATTAAAACTTTTTTTTAAAGATGATAGCAAGCTTTAAAATTTTAACCCTTTCCAATTTTTTCCCAGTTTAAAAAATGCCAGTTTAATACATTTACTTCAATAATCACCCTTGTATTTGAAAAAAAGGGCATTTTGCTTTTTCTGAGTTATGAAAAGAAGCTTTTCCCTCCTTTATTATGAGGTAATGCGAATATTTTTTTCTCCTAAACGAATGCTTTTTTACTTGTCATTAGAAATATTGCTTCGGATGCGGCTTTTTCCCCTTTAGGACTGTGATTTTCAACCCTTTCTCTATAACTTACCTCCTCGACTGTATGTTGCTCGTCATATACCTTACTGCCATGTAAAACAAGAATATCTAATGTAGACACACAACAAGAAAGCACCTTTATTTTTTATATTTTGCAAAGAACGTTTTGATTAAGAAATATAATATATAGTTGTTAACTTGGTTTAAGAAAAGAAAAGAAAAAAACGCATCAATTGGAAATTTGCATGCTGTCTGCTAAGATCTATCGCATCGCGGGTGCCATGTATATTTTTACTCCCTCGGGTAAAAATACTCCAAAAGTCCCTGCTTTAGGTTAATTTGTCTGTGTCTTTGTCCAATACACGAACCATTATAAAAGCTTTATAACATGAGGGGCAAACAAGTTATTTCATTTTACCTCATTTTTTCCATATCTTATAAAAGTTCTTGTTTTTGATAAAGACAATTGCTAAAAGGAGGAAATGTGTTAACAATTAGTCAAAGCCTTCTTTTTTTGATTTTTGAAGATAGAGTTTACATGGGTCTTTAACAGTTTTCGTCACTGCAGCAACTAGTGGCATAGTGAAAAATTATAGGTGAAGGATGTTTTCTTCATTTGGCATGCTTGTATATTAAGTTATTCAGAAAATATTGAAGAGATCGAGTAACAAGTTTTATTCAGTGTCGACGTAAAGATATTTTTCTCTTTGTAAGAGATTTAAGAAAATATATGCGTGTATTACTTAATAAGTGGTGCCTGAATGCGCAAAACAATATTGTTACCGTTGCATCATTCTTTTTCTTCCAATATACGTGTAGGGAGGTACTATAGACAATTTCGAGGAGGGGGAGTAAATTGCTGAAGAGCTAGTCCACTTTCTGTGCTGATATCATCATAAAACGGAGGATGTATTGTTATGCGATCTCTTATGGAAGGATACGCTTGTCTGTATATAGTTATACATATGGGCCTTAAGGGAAAAACTAAATATATTTCCTAAGTTGCATTGTAGATTGTAAAACATCGAGAAATGCGGAAGGAACATTTTAGGAAAAATACTGCATTGTCCCTTGAGGTTAATTAGCAAAAAATAACTTGAGTCAACACGTGGGACAGGTGGTGGCGCTAGTTGGTAGATAATTAGGCGTAAATATGTAGGGGAAACCCACCTTTGCTCTGGTGTAGATACCTTGAAAACACTATTCAGGCTCTCTAAATAGAATCAGGCCAGCGTCTTTTCAGTCTATTATGTAATTAACCTGTTAGTTTTATAGGCATGAAACGTGCAAAGTATGAAATATTGGTTATCGCATTTACATTTGCACAGAAAACTTTAAGCCTGTTATTTGTGTTATCGCCTCTTAGGACGTGTGTTTGTGTAAGCTTGAGAGTCATAATAAAGGCATATTGAGTGCACAAAGGCATATGGTGGAGGGGGAGGGGGGGGGGAGTGATGATGGAGGTGGGGTCGTCAGCGACAACCGACATCGGGCTATCATATTGATCGTGTTACGCTCATTAGCTATAGGTGTGATCACTCACCTGTAACACTTCAGTGCAGAGCTGTATTATCTCCTTAAGCAGGACTTGTGACTGGTGATTTGTTTGTTTTCTTCTTTTTCTTACTATTATTGGTTTGTAATGGGGTATGGAGGAATGTGGGGCAGGGGCGGTAGGAAGGGAAGGAAGGATCACTAATCTTTGCGATTATTTCATCATTACCTCTGAGCAAGAAGAGGTGATTGTTTAGGCGTAAATACGAGGGGGAAAACCGTCTTTGACCTGGTGTGGATACCTTAAAAACCCTATTAATGCTCTCTAAATAGAATAAAACCAGCCACTTTTCAATCTATTAGGTAATTAAACTGTTGTATAGGCCTGAAATTTTCAAACGTATGAGATAGTGGTTATCGCATTTACATTTACACAGAAAATTTAAGTCTGTTATTTTTATTTTATTTGTATTATCGCCTGTTGGATGGTTGTGAAAGTCATAATAAAGACATAGAGTACAACAAGAGTTTCATGAAA
>NW_023662263.1:10000-15000 GCF_015228065.2 Penaeus monodon | reverse complement strand
GATAGGTTGAATCATCCATGAAAGTACAAATATATATATTTTTTTTATCATTCATCTTTCTAAAAACAGATTGGATACTAAACATAAATATCCAATTTTATTGTGAAGTCCTTAACAGATTATAAACACTAAACAAGTCTAAAATTATCACCTTAACATACAAATGTGGAGAGAGAGAGAGAGAGAGATGAAGAAGGAGTACTAAAAGAGAAGACATCCTTCAACTTTAACACAGTGTTAATGGATTTTTAAACTTGCATAACTGCTGTACTAAAAAAAAAAAAAAAAAAAAAAAAAAAAAAAAAAAAAAAAAAAAAAAATCAAGTAATTTAGGGAAATTCGTCAAGATAACAAACTATGTACATAAACAATATACATTAAAAATTCTTACCTATATTACACTGTCAAAACAAGAAAGTATCTGCTCACTGAAACTTTCTTGGTGTACTTGTAATCTATAAACAATATGTTATAAAATACACGTACACGTGTGTGTGTGTGTGTGTGTTTATATGAATGTATACTTTAGTTATTAAAAAAACATAAAAACAAAAGTAACAGATAAATAAAACAATTAAAACGATAAGAAGAACGGGACAAGAAAAAAAAAAAAAAAAAAAAAAAAAAAAAAAGAAAATGATAACAACACAAGGTGCAGAAGAAGTGTTATATATCACTGAGTTGTCTTGCTGCATTAGCGTGAGAAATCTAGACAAGTCACAGCTGAATAAAAAGGACGGTTTCTTGTCACAGAAGCACAAGAAACGAGGCGTTTCGTCTCGTAATGTGAGCCGACGACGCGTCAAAAGTCAAGACATCTTGTTACGGCGATAAGAACAGTCGTGTTACCTCGTCACAACGGCGTGCGAGGCGAGGATGTTTCATCCTAGCACGACAAGCGGCATGTAAAATGCCGATTTATGGCGACAGGAACCATCACGCACAGCACTCGGGTCTTCGCCACTGCCCCATATCTCTCCTCTTCAGACATCCCGCTCGTCATCGAGACACATTTTTAAATATACATTTTCCACGTTTTTACCTCCCCCCTTCCCGGTTCCCCTGGAGAAAAGCGAGCATCAGAAAGCTCTCGTGACGCCGGAAAGAGAATCAGTGCCTTTCAAAACACCTTGAACATTAACACTACGCATTACGTCATGAAGCAGAAGCCGACTGTGCGAGCGCAAAGAAATACACAACGCCAGAGGAGGAGAAAGAAAAGACAAAACAAAAAAAACATAATGATAATTTCACTACATTCCTCTTTTCTTTCCCCTTACAAGACTTCTACAGAGCGCGGTGCCGGCAGCTAATGGAACCAGACACAAGAGAATGTTTTTGTGCCCCGAACGAAGGGAATATCTGAGCCCGAGAACAAGACGCTGCCCGAGAAGGAAGAGCCATTACGAAGCTTTCTTTAGGAGGAAAACGAGGAAACATGAGAGAGGATGAAAACGCGTCCTTATCGTCCGGGCCAGTTAGGTCGCCTAATGGATAGCTAGTTTAGCTAATGGCTGCTACTTTTCTCGAGTTATAATAGCCGCGTCATGTGTTATACTTAAACAGATTGCTGGGTGTTAAGATTGTTGGCTGGTTGCTTGTATTATCTGTGTTAGATTAGGTTTATTGTATGTATTGGATATTGGCTTTGCTGGTTGGTTATAGAAACCCTATTACGATTAGGCCATGCTATTGGATATCAACCTTATACAAGGTGGTTTGTTGAAATAATTAGCGTTGAATTAGGTCACGGTTACTGAAACTAGTACTGCAGGATGGTCGCCTCAAAGCAATGGTTATTGGATTTAAGGGTGTCTATCACGCCAGCCTAGTTTACTCCTATTGCCCAAACATCCGAACTCGTGCTCGACTGTAGCGCCACCCCCGTAGCACGCACTCGCGGACACATCTCCGGCTCCCGTAATATTACGTTTCAGATCCTGTGACGCTAACTGGATTTCATTGCGTGGCGGTATCTGTTCGAGGTGTTTTTTTGCATTATTATATTTACTCATGTATGTACGCACGCATGGTATGTGTATGGATATAGGTTCGTATGTATGCACGTATGTATTAAAGAGTATTTTATGGAGTTTATATAGTTTAAATAACACTGATGGCCAGACCACTAAAAAGTCAAACTGATTGCTCTTCGTGCTATCAGCCGTGGCTCAGCTGCTAGGATTGAATGGTATTACATATATCCGTGTATATATGTGTGTGCATGAATGCGTATTTGTGTGTGTCTGTCGCTCTGCATTTTTTTCTATTGCATTTGCTTACCCGCCTACTCTATACCAGCGTACCCTAAGCAATACCTAAAATGCTAAAAGCGCCCTTCATATTTAGCTGGATCCCCCCCCTCCCTTCACACCAAACCACGAATTACGTCACACCCACAAATGACCACTAATCACGCGGACCCCTAAAAAGACAAAAAAATTGCAGCTAATCGAATCATGACATGAATAAAGTAATTGAATAAAGTAATCTACGTCCTCGGGGTCAGGTCGTAATGACACACTCCGAATTTATTCTTTGCGAGTCACACGACTTAGCAACTCATTAAAAAGTCATTAAACAAATTAATTTTAACGAATGGATGAAACCTCCAGCCTCATCTCCAGAGATGGTTCAACCGGACGGATAAGTTTAACAAGGTAAATTTATGCGCATTAATCATTCCCGATTTTTCTGTCTTCGGGAAAAGAATAAGCATATAATACATGTTCTTTGATTTAGAATTTTATTCTATTATCACTTTTGATATTTATAACAGGGAAATTATTATCTCTCGCGGGCTTTCATAATCATAGACAAGTTGCGTAAACTTATGCGCGACAGGAGACTTATTTTATCTGGGTATGATCTCGCAAGGGACAGGACGGTGCTAGTGTTGGCATGTGGAGACCGTAACCCGGATGCCCTTCCTTTAATTTCGGAGCTGGGCAGGATTCGAAACGCAATGGGTGCCCGACACCCATGGTCCCCGGCCGCTAGCGTTACCTGCACCACGGCGGCCGCCGTCTTTACGACTCAATTACAGATTAAATGAACCGTGTAGTTAGAAGGGCCATTCCTCCTTCGCCGCTAATACCTCCCTTCCAGCGCCGCCTCCTTTTCCCTGGCGTCCGCCGCCGCCGCCGCCGCCGCCGCCGCTGTCCTGCCGCTTGCCGCTCCCGCGATTGCCTGCCACTGAGCAATTGCTTCCGATGCCTGTCGTTCTCGGCGGCGCGGGAGCAGGTCGGGGGAAGCTGCAGCCTTTCTGGAAATCTTTGGGTGATTTCGTCTTCATTGCCTCGGCTTGGGTGAGATTCTCCTTCCTTTTCTCTTATTCTTTTTATTTTCTTTCTCTTTCTCTTTCTGTTTTTCTCCCCTTTGTATATGCTATCGGTGACTTTCCTTGATTTCACCCATTCACTTCTGTCTTTCTCTTTTTATATTATCATCAGCGTTCTCCCCATTCATCTGTCTCATTCGATAATCTTTACTTCTTCATCCCCAATATTTTTCTCTCTTTTTTTATCCTTTTCTCGTCACTTCTCTTCCCTTTCCATCTTCGCCCTCGTAATCTTTCCCTCGTTTTCTCCTCTTCATTTTCCTTCTCTTCCCTCTTCTCTCCTATTCTCCCCTGACCGAAATCACACCATCAAAGAAGCCATCTTCAAAGCCAAAGTCTTCCGGTCTGTACAGTGATTTTGTTTAAGTCCCCTCTTGAAAAAAAAGAAAAAGAAAAAAAAAGAAAATGGGAAAACGACGCATCCACAAGCCGGCTTACAAAAACTTCCGCAATGCTTCGAAAAGAGAAAAAATAGAGACAGATCCGAAGCCTCGAAGCTGCTGCTGCTGTTGATCCGAAGCTTTGGGTTCAAACTTCTCAGGGACATTAGGGTTGACTGATTAACTTGTGTATGCTCGGCAAACAGGAGGAGGAAATCAAGCGGACGTCCTTTGGTGGAAAGTAAATATGCGTGCATGTTAAAAAGAAGTAAAGAGGCGATGTTGCCAGACATGGAGTTACCTGGTTATGTTCAACAAGGGATTTCTTGTCATTAAGCGCACGGACAGTATTTCTGAATTTATTCACTATACTTTATTTCATATCAGATGATTTATTGTTATCACTATTATTACCATAATTATCACTACCATTATCATTATCATTGCCATTATCATAATCATCATCACTATTATCATTATACACGCGTGTACTGTTTTTAATATCAATATTTTACTCCCATAGTTGATATCTACAATTCTATACTGGTTATCACAATTAAAATTTTGTCATTTCACCTATTGCATCAATGCAGGATATTGTCCTGAAAAGATAATATAAAATTTCTAGGGGAGAGAGTAAAGATGTGCCTGAATCAAATACAGTTTAAGAAAAGTCGAATAAAAAATCAGAAAGCATAACAGAGAATGCAAAGCTGTTTTCCTGGACATGCAAGTTATTCCCAGCTCTGATCATCAAAACTCGATAAACGTATATTTTTCAGACATTTCTGGCCCTTAGCACTCGTCTTGCTCTGAGAAGCCCTCATGTTACATAAATATTTATATAAAACTGTAAATGGTCTTTGTCAGACTACAGCAGCAATGGCTTGGTCGTACTTCAGTTTCGTACACCAGAAAAGGGATAGAAACTGAGCACAAATGGAATAGTTATAAGTATGCTGAAAAGAACAGCAAGGGACCATGGTATTTCTGCGATCGAAGCGAAATGTATTTAAATTTTCGTTGGGATTATCAGGTTCAAAGCGTTTTAAAACCATGGAGATTATTATTTTATATAGAATATTAGGGAATGGGGAAATGTGCTTAATCAGGCAAATACACAGACTAACAGACAGGCAACCGGAATCATACGCATTATGATACAAAGGAATAATACAAGGATATTATGGTATAATCATTTGTTGCATGTTTATAATACACACATACACATATATGTGTGTAGTGTGTGTGTGTGCGTGCGTGCATGCTTGTATGTGTGG
>NW_023662263.1:0-7500 GCF_015228065.2 Penaeus monodon | reverse complement strand
TAAAATATATATTTATATGTATAATAATACTCATATATTGTGTATCTATCTATTCATCTGTTTGTACATACATATATAAATACATCAGTGCGCGCGCGCGCACACACCACACAACACACACACACACACACACACACACACACATACACCACACACACACACACACACACACACACACACACACACATACAAGCATGCACGCACGCACACACACACACGTACACACATATATGTGTATGTGGTGTATTATAAAACATGCAACAAAATGATTATACCATAATATCCTTGTATTATTCCTTTGTAATCATAATGCGTATGATTCCGGTTGCCTGTCTGTTAGTCTGTGTATTTGCCTGATTAAGCACATTTCCCCATTCCCTAATATTCTATATAAAATAATAATCTCCATGGTTTTAAAACGCTTTGAACCTGATAATCCCAACGAAAATTTAAATACATTCGCTTCGATCGCAGAAATACACATGGTCCTTGCTGTTCTTTTTCAGCATACTTATAACTATTCCATTTGTGCTCAGTTTCTATCCCTTTTCTGGTGTACGAAACTGAAGTACGACCAAGCCATTGCTGCTGTAGTCTGACAAAGACCATTTACAGTTTTTATAAATATTTATGTACATGAGGGCTTCTCAGAGCAAGACGAGTGCTAAGGGCCAGAAATGTCTGAAAAATATACGTTTATCGAGTTTTGATGATCAGAGCTGGGAATAACTTGCATGTCCAGGAAAACAGCTTTGCATTCTCTGTTATGCTTTCTGATTTTTTTATTCGACTTTTCTTAAAACTGTATTTGATTCAGGCACATCTTTACTCTCTCCCCTAGAAATTTTAATATTATCTTTTCAGGACAATATCCTGCATTGATGCAATAGGTGAAATGACAAAATTTTAATTGTGATAACCAGTATAGAATGTAGATATCAACTATGGGAGTAAAATATTGATATTAAAAACAGTACACGCGTGTATAATGATAATAGTGATGATGATTATGATAATGGCAATGATAATGATAATGATAGTGATAATTATGGTAATAATAGTGATAACAATAATCATCTGATATGAAATAAAGTATAGTGAATAAATCAGAAATACTGTCCGTGCGCTTAAATGACAAGAAAATCCCTTGTTGAACATAACCAGGTAACTCCATGTCTGGCAACATCGCCTCTTTTATCTCTTTTTAACATGCACGCATATTTACTTTCCACCAAAGGACGTCGCTTGATTTCCTCCTCCTGTTTGCCGAGCATACACAAGTTAATCAGTCAACCCTAATGTCCCTGAGAAGTTTGAACCCAAAGCTTCGGATCAACAGCAGCAGCAGCTTCGAGGCTTCGGATCTGTCTCTATTTTTTCTTTTCGAAGCATGCGGAAGGTTTTGTAAGCCGGCTTGTGGATGCGTCGTTTTCCCATTTTCTTTTTTTTCTTTTTCTTTTTTTCAAGAGGGGACTTAAACAAAATCACTGGTACAGACCGGAAGACTTTGGGCTTTGAAGATGGCTTCTTTGATGGTGTGATTTCGGTCAGGGGAGAATAGGAGAGAAGGAGGGAAGAGAAGGAAAATGAAGAGGAGGAAAACGAGGGAAAGATTACGAGGGCGAAGGATGGAAAGGGAAGAGAAGTGACGAGAAAAGGATAAAAAAAGAGAGAAAATATTGGGGATGAAGAAGAAAGATTATCGAATGAGACAGATGAATGGGGAGAACGCTGATGATAATATAAAAAGAGAAAGACAGAAGTGAATGGGTGAAATCAAGGAAAGTCACCGATAGCATATACAAAGGGGAGAAAAACAGAAAGAGAAAGAGAAAAGAAAATAAAAAGAATAAGAGAAAAGGAAGGAGAATCTCACCCAAGCCGAGGCAATGAAGACGAAATCACCCAAAGAATTCCAGAAAAGGCTGCAGCTTCCCCGACCTGCTCCCGCGCCGCCGAGAACGACAGGCGATCGGAAGCAATTGCTCAGTGGCAGGCAATCGGCGGGGGAGCGGGCAAGGCGGCAGGACAGCGGCGGCGGCGGCGGCGGCGGCGGCGGACGCCAGGGAAAAGGAGGCGGCGCTGGAAGGGAGGTATTAGCGGCGAAGGAGGAATGGCCCTTCTAACTACACGGTGCATTTAATCTGTAATTGAGTCGTAAAGACGGCGGCCCGTGGTGCAGGTAACGCTAGCGGCCGGGGACCATGGGGGTCGGGCACCATTGCGTTCGAATCCTGCCCAAGGCTCCGAAATAAAAGGAAAGGGCATCCGGGTTACGGTCTCCACATGCCAACACTAGCACCGTCCTGTCCTTGCGAGATCAATACCCAAGATAAAATAAGTCTCCTGTCGCGCATAAGTTACGCAACTTGTCTATGATTATGAAAGCCCGCGAGAGATAATAATTTCCCTGTTATAAATATCAAAAGTGATAATAGAATAAAATTCTAAATCAAAGAACATGTATTATATGCTTATCTTTTCCCGAAGACAGAAAAATCGGGAATGATTAGATGCGCATAAATTTACCTTGTTAAACTTATCCGTCCGGTTGAACCATCTCTGGAGATGAGGCTGGAGGTTCATCCATTCGTTAAAATTAATTTGTTTAATGACTTTTTAATGAGTTGCTAAAGTCGTGTGACTCGCAAAGAATAATTCGGAGTGTGTCATTACGACCTGACCCCGAGGACGTAGATTACTTTATTCAATTACTTTATTCATGTATGATTCGATTAGCTGCAATTTTTTTGTCTTTTTAGGGGTCCGCGTGATTAGTGGTCATTTGTGGGTGTGACGTAAATTCGTGGTTTGGTGTGAAGGGAGGGGGGGGATCCAGCTAAATATGAAGGGCGCTTTTAGCATTTTAGGTATTGCTTAGGGTACGCTGGTATAGAGTAGGCGGGTAAGCAATGCAAATAGAAAAAATGCAGAGCGACAGACACACACAAATACGCATTCATGCACACACATATATACACGGATATATGTAATACCATTCAATCCTAGCAGCTGAGCCACGGCTGATAGCACGAAGAGCAATCAGTTTGACTTTTAAGTGGTCTGGCCATCAGTGTTATTTAAACTATATAAACTCCATAAAATACTCTTTAATACATACGTGCATACATACGAACCTATATCCATACACATACCATGCGTGCGTACATACATGAGTAAATATAATAATGCAAAAAAACACCTCGAACAGATACCGCCACGCAATGAAATCCAGTTAGCGTCACAGGATCTGAAACGTAATATTACGGGAGCCGGAGATGTGTCGCGAGTGCGTGCTACGGGGGTGGCGCTACAGTCGAGCACGGAGTCGGATGTTGGGCAATAGGAGTAAACTAGGCTGGCGTGATAGACACCCTTAAATCCAAATAAACCATGCTTTGAGGCGACCATCCTGCAGTACTAGTTTCAGTAACCGTGACCTAATTCAACGCTAATTATTTCAACAAACCACCTTGTATAAGGTTGATATCCAATAGCAATGGCCTAATCGTAATAGGGTTTCTATAACCAACCAGCAAAGCCAATATCCAATACATACAATAAACCTAATCTAACACAGATAATACAAGCAACCAGCCAACAATCTTAACACCCAGCAATCTGTTTAAGTATAAACACACATGACGCGGCTATTATAACTCGAGAAAAGTAGCAGCCATTAGCTAAACTAGCTATCCATTAGGCGACCTAACTGGCCCGGGACGATAAGGGAGCGTTTCATCCTCTCTCATGTTTCCTCGTTTCCTCCTAAAGAAAGCTTCGTAAGGGTCTTCCTTCTCGGGCAGCGTCTTGTTCTCGGGCTCAGATATTCCCTTCGTTCGGGGCACAAAAACATTCTCTTGTGTCTGGTTCCATTAGCTGCCGGCACCGCGCTCTGTAGAAGTCTTGTAAGGGGAAAGAAAAAGAGGAATGTGAGTGAAATTATCATTATGTTTTTTTGTTTTGTCTTTTCTTTCTCCTCATCTGGCGTTGTGTATTTCTTTGCGCTCGCACAGTCGGCTTCTGCTTCATGACGTAATGCGTAGTGTTAATGTTCAAGGTGTTTTGAAAAGGCACTGATTCTCTTTCCGGGCCGTCACGAGAGGCTTCTGATGCTCGCTTTCTCCAGGGGAACCGGAAGGGGGGAGGGTAAAAACGTGGAAAATGTATATTTAAAAATGTGTCTCGATGACGAGCGGGATGTCTGAAGAGGAGAGATATGGGCAGTGGCGAAGACCCGAGTGCTGTGCGTGATGGTTCCTGTCGCCATAAATCGGCATTTTAACATGCCGCTTGTCGTGCTAGGATGAAACATCCTCGCCTCGCACGCCGTTGTGACGAGGTAACACGACTGTTCTTATCGCCGTACAAGATGTCTTGACTTTTGACGCGTCGTCGGCTCACATTACGAGACGAAACGCCTCGTTTCTGTGCTTCTGTGACAAGAAACCGTCCTTTTTATTCAGCTGTGACTTGTCTAGATTTCTCACGCTAATGCAGCAAGACAAACTCAGTGATATATAACACGTTCTTCTGCACCTTGTGTTGTTATCATTTTCTGTTTTTTTTTTTTTTTTTTTTTTTTTTTTTCTTGTCCCGTTCTTCTTATCGTTTTAATTGTTTTATTTATCTGTTACTTTTGTTTTTATGTTTTTTTAATAACTAAAGTATACATTCATATAAACACACACACACACACACACGTGTACGTGTATTTTATAACATATTGTTATAGATTACAAGTACACCAGAGAAAGTTTCAGTGAGCAGAGATACTTTTCTGTTTTGACAGTGTAATATAGGTAAGAATTTTAATGTATATTGTTATGTACATAGTTTGTTATCTGACGAATTTCCCTAAATTACTTGATTTTTTTTTTTTTTTTTTTTTTTTTTTTTTTTTTTTTTTTTTTTTTTTAGTACAGCAGTTATGCAAGTTTAAAAATCCATTAACACTGTGTTAAAGTTGAAGGTGTCTTCTCTTTTAGTACTCCTTCTTCATCTCTCTCTCTCTCTCTCTCCACATTTGTATGTTAAGGTGATAATTTTAGACTTGTTTAGTGTTTATAATCTGTTAAGGACTTCACAATAAAATTGGATATTTAGTTTAGTATCCAATCTGTTTTTAAGAAAGATGAATGATAAAAAAAATATATATATTTGACTTTCATGGATGATTCAACCTATCACTATATTCCCCCATCAAACTTAATTGAGACGTAGACGGAGTAAAGAAGTTAAGAATTACCGAAATAGCATTCACTCTCATATCTTCCACGACCGCGGAAATCTTCTAACGTAGAACCAGGACGTCTTCTCCATGACGTAGTAGAGAGGTAGTGAGACACGAGAAAAAGAATCCAAGTTGTCTCTCCTCTTGCCAAAAGAACTGTCGGCAGCAACGAGTGCAATAAGGGAGCAGCACAGTACCTGTCTCGCGCTGAGTGCTGAGATCTGTATGTGGAATTCAGTTAAGTCTGGTCTCTATCTGTTTTGTATTCGAGTTGTAAATCTGAATGAAAGAAAAGAGAAATGCTGATGACGTTTCGAACGTATGTATCTTACTTTGTTGAATGATCTCTTCGCATTTAAATGTATTCTTATGTAGGTTGTGATTATCTGTCTGTTCATATTATGGCCATTAACAGATAGGTCATCAAACTCTATACACGTGTGGAATAAGGAAAATCCTTTCTTTTTTTTCTTTTTTTTGATAATCAGCTTTATATATTTGTTATCATTAGTGATGAATATAGATTTAATTTAGATTTAACCTATTAACTTCTATAAGACTATTAACGCACATTATGAAGTAGAATTACTGTAAATAATCAGATTAGAATTATCTTATTTTGTCCAAAGCTCTCTATATTTTTCAATAGTATTTAACAAACAAACAAATCCATATTTCCAAGACAATTATTTCATAACAAAATGAATATCATAAATTGCAATGAAAATTCACTCTGAAGTTATGTTGATGCAGATAATCAAGCTGTCTATCACAGAATAATTCCAATTAATGAAAGAGTACATCACGGGAAAAACAATTAGTTAGTTGCTAATCACTCTGCAACCCGTATTGATGAAATTGTCTTTTTTAAAATACCGTGTCATTAATATTCTTACACTATGCACATTCAAAAACCCTTTATTTCCAACTCACATAACCGCCACATTTTGAAAATATATATAATTATATTTTCTGATCATTTCATAAAATATCAAATGAGAGAGAGAGAGAGAGAGATAGAGAGAGAGAGAGGGAAGGAGGGAGGAAGGGAGAGTGAAAGAGTGAGAGAAACGGGGAGAGGAGGGATGGAGGGAGCAAGAGAGAGATGGGGAGGGAGAAAGAGAGAAAGAGAGAGGGAGAGCGAGATAATCAGGAAGAGAGATAAAGAGAGAGAGGGGGGGACAGAGAGGTGTATATATATATATATATATATATATATATATATATATATATATATATATATATATATATATATATATATATATATATATATATGTATATATATACAGATAGATAGATATAGATATAGATTATAGATAGATAGATAGATAGATAGATAGATAGATATAGATATGTTAATTGAATATATATATATACATTTATATATATTATAATTATTATTATCTTTATGATTATTATTATCATTATTATCATTATCACTAAAGCTACTATTACTACTACTACTCTTTCTACAAATACGAATGAAAATGATAATAATGATACCAATAGTACAGGTACTGAGGATAGCGAAATGAATAATCAAGATAATGATAATTGTTTCAACAACAATAGTCTTAATGTCAACAAAAACTTAGAGTAAGAGAGAAAATAGCAATGTAATTCGCCTTTAACTTGCTTATAATTTACGTGTGAAACAAATATTAGAAGATTTTAAGTTACGTGTAAAATAATTTAACACACACACACACACACACACACACACACACACACACACACACACACACACACACACACACACACAGATACATACACAACACACGCAAACACAAACACATAATACGCAACACGCACAAACACACACACACAAACACACATATTACACAACGCACACACACACATAGTACATACACATGCATCCTAAAAAAGACAATATACAACATCTCTTGTCATTGCCTCCAAAGGGACATCGAGTATGTATTCATGTGGAGTTGTACTTGGAAAATGGAATTCAGTAAATGTCGTGTAGTCAGTTCGGGGAATGTGAAAATCGACTCTTATACTAGTACATGCAGATAGGGACATAGCAGATAGGGAAAAATTCCTTGTAAGACCAAATAATCATATAAATGAAAAGGTCCATAAAATGCCAGAGCTGATTACCAACATGAAAAGGGCATTCAGGTAAGTGGACGAAGTATGGTAATAAAGATCATTACAGCCAGCATAAGGCCTCTAGATTATGGTGTAGTGGATGGAGTACACTTAAAACAGATATAGACAGATGAAAGAGGTAAAAGGGCAGCCAC
>NW_023662262.1:0-15000 GCF_015228065.2 Penaeus monodon | reverse complement strand
TTTCTCATCACCCTCTCCCTCTCTGCAGATAGACCCCAGCCAGCCAGTTTGCCAGACGAAAGGCGAAGCCAAAGTCAGCCGGCCGCACAGACAAACGACGCACCCATGCCTCGCTCCTACCTCAGGCCCTCGCGCCCGCCCTTACGCCTTCAACACTGACTACTAAATGAACTATCGAAATCCCCCGGGAACACCATCGAGTCCCGGGGAGTTCGAAATCACCACCGTCCGATGCTAGTCGCTCGTCGAGGTGGGGAGCGCGTTCGATTCCGTGGTTCACGTGGTTTTGTTTGGTGTTTTGATTTTGTGTTTTTGTTGTGTTCGTTTTGTTAGTTTGTGTCTTTGTTTGTTTTTTAAAATTTTTTCATTATTGGAATGTTTATTTTTTTTATTAAAATTTTTATGTTTTATTTTTTTGGGATATTGTTATTTTTTATTATTTTTATTATTATTATTAATTATTATTATTATTATTATTATTATGCCATTATTATTACAAAAATCATTATTGTTGTTTTCTTTGTCGTTTAATTGTATTTCTGTTGTAATGTACTTCTCTTTTATGTACAATATCATTATTGTCCCTAACAACACCCCTTTTTTTTCCAGTATTCTTTAGAGCCAAAAGTACCCAAAGTAAAACTCCATTCGTTCAAAAAATAAAAATTTCTAAAAAAATAATTGTGGTAAATAGATAGTGTATTATTTAAAAACAAAATAAAATTATCTCCATAAGAAACCCAAAAATCAAATTATTGTAAATGTGAGAGCTTATAAACACATACATTTTTAACACAATTATCTTAATTTATTTTAAGCTCGTTATGTTTCCTTTCGCTTGTCTTTTGTTTCAGATTTTGAGGAATTTTTTAGGCTTAATTTATTTTTCTTACTGACTAATGCATTTTTTCCCTATTTTCTAGTTCTATGAGTTTATTTCACAGATGTTTCCGTTATTTCGCGCTTTTCATTGGTTTGCGTTTCGAGTTATTTCGTTTTATAGTTTATTTTACAGAATGGAACAATGAAATGATAACCGTGTGGTGTGTTTATATTCTGTGTATTATATATACATATGCAGATATATACGAATATATATATATATATATATATATATATTATATATATATATATAATATATATGCCTATGTGTATATATAATGATATATAATATATATATTATTATATATAATTATATATAGATATATATATTATCCTGCCGACGCTTCATGAAATCCTCGTTCAATAAAAATCCAGCAAAAAAATATATATCCAACCGCTTTCTTCGCAGAGAAAATTAGCACTTTTTTATAAACGGCTTTTGCGTGTTCCTTCTTTTTCCCTTAAATGCTTTCTCTCTCTTTTTGTGCCTCTGATATACCTCGTAACTCGAGCCACTCTTTATTGTGCTTTTTTTTCGCTTTGTTTCGTTTTTTTCGTTTTTTTTTTGTTGTTGTTGTTGTTGTTTTTAAAAAGATTACTGTTGTCCATATATGTTTGTGTTGTTCATTTTCTTGCTGTGGCTTCATGTTTGTGATATAATTTTTTAAAATTTAAATTTGAATTGATCTGTTTTGTTGCTTTTTCATTCAGTTTTGGCTTACGATAGTATTTTGCCTATTTGTGTTTTCTGCTTCAATATGTTGTCTTTTGCGGTTTTATGGCATAATCGGTTAGGATGCAAACCTCACTCTCTCGTCCGCCACTTCACACCAATTATGGTAAGGTCAATTTTACAAAAAACTTTGCTCTGTTTGAATGCTGAGAGAACTGCCTCACCCCCCTCCCTCCCTCATCACCCCTTTAAACGTATATTTAAATGGTAAGGTAACATGAAAAAATAAGCTTTTTTTTCTCAGATTTGAATGGAGCATGGTTACCGTGAATTTCACTTTTGATGGTCTAGATAACGTTTTTTTGAATCTCTCTAATTTGGCCCCAAGTTAAAACACTTTAGGAGGAAAATCTACATAACGTTTTTCTCTTTGCGTTGTTCTGCAAATTATTTATCTCCAGAACAAAGCGAAGTGGGGGAAACGTTGTGTAAACGTTTTTCCCTTTAAAAAGTTTTTGACTTGTCGAAACCAAATCTTTAAACTAATTGTTTTAAAAGGTCTATAATTCAAATTTGTCTTATTTGAAATTGTGACTTTTCTTTTTCTCATAACTAATAAAGTAGATGTTCCAATAGTTGGTATGGAGTCAAATACTTTTGATGTTATTGTCTAGAGTAAAAGAAAACCCTGATTTAGTTTTAAAAAAGTCATCTTATTACCTTAGTTTTTTCACTGAATTGTCTGTACTCTACTTAGCATGATGATAATCTAAGTTTGTAGATTCCCGACTTGCATTGATTTTAAAAAGGTTAGCAAATTTATAGAATGAGTGTCATGCCATACCCTTATTGTCTGCATGGAAATGCCCTTCTCGACAAAGTGCATTTATCTTGTTTAAGATCAATATTAATGACCCTAGAACTACATATACTTCATTCGCTCTTGTTCACATCTTCCGTTTCCTCAGACAAACATGTTCATTAGAAAGTTACTGCATGACTTCATCTCTGTTGTCACGCATGTTGTCACATGTAGACCACCAGGTTATCGCATGACTTCACCTTTGTTGTCATGCAAATTGTCACTTGTAGGCCATCAGGTTATCGCATGACTTTGCCCCATGCATGTTGTCTCGTGTGGTGACGCCCTTCCCTCTCCCGCCCTCACAGCGCATCAAGCACTCGCCTCCCCGAGAAGTCCTGTACATGGACCGCGCCTTCAGTGAGCCTCGGTTCGTGGGCCGCGCCCGTTCGAGCAGCTATGAGTTCGAGCCCTTCGTGAGGCCGAGCTCCCTGGAGGAAGGCGACGTCAGGATCGTGACGCCCTTGCACTACAAGCACCCCTACCGCCTGCCTGTCGAGGACGAGGTAATGCCGCCCCACGAGAGCTCCGTGTGGCCCACGGGAGTCAAGCACTTCAACCTGGTCTCCTCGTATGACCTCATGTGCGGATTCCTGGGCCTTTTGCCGCCGGCTACTACGGCCACAGCTCCTCCCTCCCGCCCGGGCGCTGAGCCAGACTGGGAAGCCCGGCCCGGGCCCGCGAGTTCAAAGTCAGAGAAAACGCAAAAAATATTCGAACTGCAAAGCCTCCCCGGGTTCGGCTGAACCGCGTAGAAGGAAACGCGCGCTCTGTACCCTCCATCGTCGGATCTTTTGTTTTGTTTTTTCTTCGCTTTTTTCAACCATTTTCACTTCTTCAGGAACTCGTTGTGAATTATGGATTGAGCGTTAAAGATGCGCATGAGCATGTTCTTTTTCAACAGGGAAACGTACAGGCAACAAATAACAGACAGTGTGCGAAAGATCGGTTGAACCTTTGCACGTTTTCATCGATTTTTTTTCTCTCTCTGGCTCGTCTCGGAATGATGATTTGCGCTTATCTTCGAATCTTCCCAAATCTGATTCTTTAATTCCCTACCAATGGTATTCATAATATAAATCGGCTTTTATCAGACTTCATGAGATGATGATGATTCCTCTTCTTCAGCTGTTTACAACAAAATGATTAAAAACTGCTTGATTTTTTTTTCTTCTTGTCTCCCAAAAAGAAAAAGCTGAGACTCTGCACAGACCTCCCCGCTGTGCGCCGAAGGTCGTTGACTCTTTTCTCTTGTCCGGCAGCGGCGGAGATGCTGGCTAGTAGACCCCGTCTGGTTCCCGAAACCCCTGGGCGTGGGACAGCATCTGGGTACCCCCGCACGAGAACCGCTCCAGCCGCACTTCGCTACGAGGCGTACCGCCAGCTCATTTTGAAGTACCTCGAGCTCAGGAATCGCAAATACACCGTGGTCCTCCGGCTCTGTCCGCTCCACAAGCACTCGTAGATGACGGCAACGGTGTCCTTGTTTAACGACTGCGTGATCTTGCCAACAGGTGAAAGAAGAGCCCCGAGTGACGCTGTCCGAAGCTCCACCCGTACCGCCTGCCCGTCGAGGACGTCCGCGTGCCCCCGCACGAGAGCTCCGAGTGGCCTGCCTCCGTGCCGCACTTCAACCTCGTCTCCTCCTACGACCTCATGGTCAAATTCCTCGGCATTGGCTGCAAAGATTGCTAACGAGGGGCGGTGGTGTCAGCTTGTGAATGTGGGGCATGATGGGGTCAATTTGTTCATGAGGGGCATGATGGTATTAATTATGTTTAAAGGGGGGCATGATGTTGTCAAATTTGTTCATGAGGGGCATGATGGTGTCAAATTTGTTAACGAGGGGCACGGTGATGTGCCACTTTTGTTAAGGATGTCAAAATTGTTAATCTAGGGCCTGTTTTTTTCTTTATCTTCCTCTCATTCTCTCTCGATAGCAATCACTCTGCCTCGCATTCTGTCTGTCTCTCTCTATCTCGTCAACTGTGGGCCTGTGTGTAGTTTCATTCTTTCTTCTTTCTCTCTTTATTCTTCTCTATTTTTTTCATTCTTTTTGGACAATGTTTCACAAGACAGGAGAGGGACAAAGGTCTTCTTTGTTGTTCTTGTGATTATGTAAAGAAAATTTTGACGGAGAAATGTGCGCAAGTTCCAGTCATGCATAATCATGAATACAGGAATATTACCCTGCATTTTATTCAAGATCAGTCGTCTTATATGTAAGAATTTTTATCTGTGATCAAAGAATGTAAAGCACAAAACGCACACAAAAAAATTATACATATATCAATGAAAGGTATTTCTTTTTGTTTTATTTTTTCATTCTTTTGTTCATACTTGCCTACCTTCGCCTATCCATATTATCATGAATTGTCAGTTTACACTGATGGTCCCTTGTCTATCATAAATAAAATCTTTGGAATGTAGATTCCAGTTTGATTTTTTCGCTTTGTTCGATCATATAGTCATTTTTTCTCAATAGCATTACTAATTTTTCTATGTGATATTATTATGACCTTTATCATCCATACCATTTTATATGCTTCAGTTCTGTGAGCTGGTTCCATGGTTGGTTCCATACCTGGTTCCTTAGCTGGTTCATGGACATTTGGTGTACGTGTGAACAGAGCTTATCGCACTAATACACATGTACATGCTGATCTGAATATATATAAGATGTTGTATACAGTGTATTTTTTTTATCTCTCCTTCTGTTGGAGCCCTGTTTTGCGAAAGGAAATGCAATAAGCAATGCATAACCTATAGTTGTACATACAAGTTTAGAAACTGTACAAAACTTACTTATACTATCAATGCAAACGTTTCGAAATAATACAAACGCCATGCTAATACTAGGTTGTACAGTAAATGTAGTATAAGCCCTTATTACAAATATGTACAAGTGCTTTGAAATGGTACCTAAAACACATGATTGGTTTAATAATACAGCACAAGGATTAAACAACGCAAAATAAAGTTCACAGTAAATACAGTACTAGAGCAATAACAGTGTGGATATAGTGATTATAGAAGCAGCACGAGAGCACTGAAATCAAAATCTAATTATGGAAGGTAATACTGTCTTGAAATAGTAAGAAACTTGCACTAGTACTACACTAGGGTTTAAAAACAACACAGATCCAAACAATAAATACAGCAATAGAATTTTGAAATAAGACAGGCACCAGCAACTAAGGTCAATGGAATTACATTTGATAAAGCATGAATCAAGTAGAGTATCACTTCGTTTATTTCTTACGTACAGAGGTTCGTAATATGATGTGGAGGAAGCTGTTAATAGAGCAGTTAGTCTCTTACCTTAACCTCTGTTCCTCAGACCATAATAATTCCCGGGATGCAGTGAGCTGTAACATTTCTCAGGCACTGCCTATGTTGACACGGATTATTAAAGGAGAGCCAATCTCGCCTTCACCTTCCTGGAAAGAGAGGATTAACCAGAAAGCATCTTTTGTAAGAGTTGATATAATTGAGTCCATAGGAATTTTTCACCAATATGTCGGTTCAAAAGGAAATTGTTCACTATGGACCCCTTTGTGCCTGGTGCTGGCGTGGAATGGCTAAGACCGATTCATTTATAATACGGGTGAACTTTAAAAACCTCTAGTGAATCTAGTGAAAATTACAATGAGTTATCAATACAACAAATATCTTAAAACTAAGAAACTTATGTACCAATCCCTGTATACGAGGATGAACAATTTTATGATAATAACCAGTGTGTTGACAAGTAACTGACCTTGCTATTACGCAGGCATTGATTACTGATCATATCACTAACTCTACCTATTCACTTAGGTAGTAACATCCCTTTGGCCCAATGGATAACCGCTTACTTCAGTGTGACAGGTGCGGCACATAAAGTAGAAAATTTATCATTGGACACATATTAAATGCACTATGAAAAATAAATGAAAATAGTTCTAATACAACTTACACAATAAACGTGAACTGTGTAATTAAACTGACACTTATGCTATGAACAATTACAACTATTCAAACCCAATATCCAGATGCGAGTCACAACTAGGCATCACAAGTAATATCAGAATTTCTTAACATTTTATTTAAAGATCACAGCTTGAAACAAAAAATAGCTCACATGTAGTATTAACATAAAAAAGGCATTAATGATGAATATTAAATATTATTCAGATTGTCGAGACCACCAAATTCAAACACAATAATTTCTTCTTAATAAAAAATGATGTTTGTTTTTAAGGTAATAGAATTTCCTGTTGAAACACAAGTTCACCTATGTAATCTGCATTTTCTCTGCGATCTAAAACGATGAAAAGAAAAAAGCTAATTGCATTTTAAATTAGTAACTATGAACAGACACCATCTAGCGTAGCACGTCCTGTCCCCAAATTACTCAAGCATATGGACTCCAAGAGCATCACAACATGAAAACCACAATTAAGTATCATGCTGTGACCACGGCGGCTCAAACATGAACCTACCGTTAAAAAAAAATGGACTACTGTACATACCAAGATTTACAGATAAAAATTTACCTACCCCAATATATCGGTATGCAACCAGCCCTATATGGAAGAGGGGGATTCCAATGTCGATGGCCTATTCAACAAAAGGTTATGATGTATAGGGTCACGCATACGTTTCCTTTAGTTATTCCAATATATTATTTAATTTTCTTTGGAACAGAAAAGAACACGTTTTCTATCTTTGAAAACATGTAAGGACAGCGGTAACTACCCTATTTAGGGAGGAGTAAAATGGGATACCTGTTATTCTCATAAGAATAACTTCAGTTATGAGGAAATAGAATATGCATAGTAACAAATAATACGCATTAATACATATTTGATTAAACCATACTCCGTTTTGTAGCATATTTCGAAAAAGGAATATGTGATAGGTAAATAAATATATTAATTAATGAATTTTATATATAATATATATATATATATATATATATATATATATTATTATATATATATATAAAATATATACATGTGTGTGTGGGGCGTGTGTGTGTGTGTGTATGTGTGAAATGTATATATATACATATATATATATATATACCAATATATATATATATAATATATATGTATATATATATATATACATGCACACACACCACACCCCCACACACACACACACACACACACACACACACACACACACACACACACACACACCCCCAACACACATATATATATTATATATATTTTATATATAAAATATATTGTTGTGTGTGTGTGTGTGGTGTGTGTGTTGTGTGTGTGTGTGTGTGTGTGTGTGGTGTGTGGTGTGTGTGTGTGTGTTTGTGGCTGACAGGGACGCAAAACACACGTAAAGGGGTGAACACACGCTACGACGACGCTACGACTTGTCTAAAGGGTCAAAAGCGCCGCGTGGAGGCCTCGGTCAGCTGCCGGAGAGAGGGCGGAGCTGACCTACCGCGCTGGTCGCTTGACACGAACTCCCCCGGAGGGAGGCGAGGAGGGGACCCTCCCGCGTGGGTAGCTTCACACGAACTCCGGTCAAACGAGGTCAGATATAAAATGTGACCTCCGCCCTCGCTGAGCGGGTGGTTCTTATTTGGGACATTTGGATCCACGTGGAAAACAGCCCACGTGGTCCACTGGTAATAGAAATAGAATTATCCACATCCTGTAACAGAAATAGAATTACCCACATTTTTATATGCTCGGCCACCTACTCGAAACTCGCCCTCGAGGCGCCTTCAAGGGTGACCAAACTTGGCTGGTCGTCTCGTTCTCGTGCGTCGTCCTGGTGCCTTTTCGTGGCTTCTCGTCCCTGTCGCCCTAATCCTCCGGTCCTCTGTGTAACTGTCCGTCCTCGTTCACACGTCCTCGAAAGTCTCGCAAAGGTCCCCTTGATTTCGGTTTCCCGTCTTGACCTCCTCGTAGTCCTGGGGCCCAGGCCTAACTCGGCGGCTCCTCGTCCACACGTCCTCACAGATCTCGTCCAGGTCCTTCTCGCGTCCACAACGTCCTCGAAATCTTCATCCGGATCTACGGGCGTCGGGGCAGGGGCGGCATCTGGGGGCTGCTGATATTGCGCTACGAGCTCCTGGAGTTGACCGGATCGCAGGCGTCCGCCAGGCACAGCATTCTGGGGCGACTGATACCTGCGGCAAAGGTGCTGGTTCGCTGGATTCTACGGGGAGTCTGGCAGGCAAACCTTTCTGACAAAAATCCGGGTCCGTGCCCTATGGCGATCTTCGATGACGTCCTTCTCACAGCATCCTAAGGTCCTCCTTCGGTGCCGTGTCGGCCCGACTGCAATATAAAGTGGGGGAGCCAGATCATACACGTAAGGGCCAGAGTAAGAGAAAAGAAAGGCACAGAGAAGATGGGGTGGTAATACCACTAGCCGGTTATTCAAAAACAATTTTTACGGTTTTTAATGTTGGTTTTTAACTTTTTTTCGTCTTTTTTTTTCATTTTGTGTTTATTTTCACAAAGGTTAAGAAAAAAATAGAAGAGGGAGATGTCAGTAGCGGTCCGCATAAAACCTATTTGAACTACCAACCACTCTGATTGATATGAGAATAGAAAAGGGAACGACATCGGCGATCCGCGAAGATCTATTTGAAACCATAGTCGTTACACGATAAGAAATAGATGTAACTTGTACACAGACAGCGACAAAAAAATTGCGGCAAAAGAGATAAATCTTTACCCCGCACTAAGACAATGAAAAGGGTCAGTGTCTTTTATCCTGTGTGTGTGAGTGAGCTGAATGTGTGTGTGTATGCGTGTTTGAGTGACAGCTATCGTTAATGAGAGGAAGCGGAGTGACCTCACACAGAGAATGAATCCAAACCGAATATTAGCGTTCACTAAACAAAACTGAAGTAAATTAGCAATGCTAGCTATTTACGATTATTTCAACTACCACATTGAATTCAACATATAATGATATGCGACAGAATGTACGCATGAATGAATGGTGACATGAAAAAATATTCGCCAATTTTTATCAAACAAATCTTCTCGGGTCAGAAATCTGAACTGCCCAGGTAAAATGTCTAGCTTTGCACGTCAGACTCAATAAAACTCAATAACGGGGGATCCTAACCCAAATGCCCTATATGACTGAAGCGATCGAGCCAGGAATATAATAACCCTGCTCTCTTCTGCGTATCTGTAATGGGCGCTCGCAAAATTCCCGAAGGATATATGATTTTTTACGAATCACACAAGCGCTTGGGGGGTACCCAAAACATGCAAGCGACTTCAAGAGGGTGAGAAAGGTGTGATTAATAAGCGAATAATGGATTCTAGCTTAAACCCTAGTCCTACATTAATTAACGGACGTAAAACCGCGGGGCACACCGACTCAAAGGGAGCCGAACGAACGAATAACTTCGGTTATTGCACCTATCTCGAACGACGGAGCGCAGATCTATTAGGCGTTTACGCAACCCCGGGGCAATATCGGCAATCCTGTGCATATGATATGGGGGAAGATCCTACGCTATATCCAAATAATACAATTTTTTTTACCTGCTTCGCTCTAGCGCCGATAGAAAGTGTCACCAAAAAGGGAAATGTAACAATGATATGTTTGCTTCCAAAGTAGAGGGAACCAAGTGGTCATCTGACCCTACCCACGCCGCCACCGACCGGGAAAAGAGAAAGTGAGGTCAGGTCAGGTCGGGGGCGAGGGTTAGGAACGAGATAAAATGAAATGGTATTCGTGATAAGATAAAATCACGAACGCGTTAAATTCGTTGCAGATGAAATAATATAAATCTCTAAAACCGAGAGAAAATAATTAATTACTTAAACTAACGAACGATATTCATGTTTATTTATCACATACTCGATACACGAAATGCGATCTGAGGTGGAAGAATAGTGGAGAACGTGCCATTTGCTGTCCTTTGCACCCATTAACCCAACAAAAACAACGGCTTAACATGTATGGGAAAGAAGGGAAAAGAAAATAAGAAAGGGGCCCAAACGTGTACTTACGTGTTTTTTTTTCTTAGCCATGTCTTGAAGCGGTCAAGCGGATTTTCTTCGGAGATTTGCGTTCATGCTGCGAGCCCGGAAAAGGGCGCAGCGCCACCCTGCCACCAGATATAACGGCTATTTGTACTCTAGTACAGTGGCTGACAGGGACGCAAAAACACACGTAAAGGGGGTGAACACACGCTACGACGACGCTACGACTTGTCTAAAGGGTCAAAAGCGCCGCGTGGAGGGCCCCGGTCAGCTGCCCGGAGAGAGGGCGGAGCTGACCTACCGCGCTGGTCGCTGACACGAACTCCCCCCGGGGGGAGGCGAGAGGTGACCCTACCGCGTCGGTAGCTTCACACGAACTCCCGGTCAAACGAGGGCAGATATAAAAGTGACCTCCGCCCTCGCTGGCGGGTGGTTCTTATTTGGGACATTTGGATCCACGTGGAAAACAGCCACGTGGTCCACTGGTAATAGAAATAGAATTATCCACATCCTGTAACAGAAATAGAATTATCCACATCTTATAGTGTGTGTGCGTGCGCGTGCGCGTGTGCGTGTGTGTGTGCGCGTGTGTGTGTGCGTGTGTGCGTGTGTGTGCGTGCGTGCGCGCGCGTGTGTGCGTGTGTATATATGTTATATATGTATGTGTATATATGTGTGTGTGTGTGTGTGTGTGTGTGGTATGCATATATATATATAATATATAAAATATATATAATATAAAGATATTATAAGATATATAAAATATAATATGGTTTTACCACACACACCCCACACACACCACACAGACACACCACACACACACACACCCCACACACCCCACACACACACATATATATATATATAATATTTTAAATAATATAATATATATATAATATATATATATATATATATACATATATATAATATATTATATATATATATATATATATATGTGGGGTATATATATAATATGTTTTGTGTGTGTGTGTGTGTGTGTGTGTGTGTGTGTGTGTGTGTGTTTGTGGTGTGAGTGTGTGTGTCACACCCCACACACATAGAAATAGTGTATTTGGGTATACATGTGTGTATATATGTATATATATGTATACCCAAATGTGTATGTATATATTTTATATATTATAATATAGCATATATATATTATTATATATATATATATAATGTGTGTGTGTGTGTGTGTGTGTGTGGTGTGTGTGTGTGTGTGTGTGTGTGTGTGTGTGTGTGTCATAAAAGTGGCGATGGCCCTTCCTTTAGAGAAGCGGATAAAAAAAGAATTTCAGGCCAGTGTAACAAAAACTTTTTTTTTTAATTTTCAAAACAAATCGTTGATGTGTAGCATCATCTTCATTTGAAAAAAAATTTTAAGGGGGTTAAAAAACTTCCTTCATTTAAAAGGCGCGGTGTATTATATTATTTTATATAATAAAATATATATATATTATATATATATATATATATATACAAAAACATTTATTAAAAATTTCATAATTAAGACTTTCTTTAAAAAAAAGTTTATAAATCTTAATTAAACTATGGATACAAAAATATACCAGTGCAGAAAATCAAGAGAACATGAAGTTTTTTATAGCTGCATAGTATCACAATATCAAAGCAACTGCTAAATTTACAAATTACTTAAATCAAGAAAAATGCTTTATTAATGGGGGAATGTAAAATTAACAAAAATCACTAAAGAATGATAGAAAAAAATGGAACGGTGGAAGAAACTATGAAAAATATAAGACGTTGCTTCTAAAAAGGAAACCATTATACAGGGAAACATGTGAGGGGGAAATACAGGGTTTTTGTCAAGGAAACTGATGAAATAGATAAAGGGGGCAAATACCAAAGGTTTCCCGGACAAAGTGGGGGGAAAAAAACAGTATATTAAAAATTTAAAAACATCGCTTTCAAAAATTCAAAACATATGTTGGGGCTCTAAAGGACTAGTGAAGAATATATTTTTAAGATTTTGATACTAAAATAAAAAAAATTAAAAAAACTTGCAGACGTCCCGCGTCGAGCCCATTGAGGTAGCGAGCGTCGGGCGTTTTTAAAAAAAAAGCAATGAACTAATTATAAAAAAACGGGGGGAAAATATTTAGAAAACAAAGTCAATAAGGGGAAAACTTCACCTTTTTCGTAATATTCTGGTGGTATATAATAAATTGAAAGACACCTAACACCCTTTTCCCCGCCACAAAAAGTTAATTTTCATCAAAGTTTTATCCCGATCTCCAATTGCAATTAACAACATATTTTAAACCCTAAAAAAAAGAGTTTTTTGAAAATTTTTCAAAATATATTCTAATAAACGTGAGATATTCAAACGCAGAATAACCCCCAACAGTAAAAAAAAACGAAAATAGTTTTTCGACCAAGATTAAAATTATTTCCGGGTTTGGGGAAAAATTACCATTTTTTACAATTTTTATGGAATAAAAAAATTTGATAATAAAATTTAGTATTTAGTTTAGATTCAATCAAACTTTATTCATTAAAAAATGGTGACCGCAAAAATACGTGGAAAAGTGTTATCATATCCCGCTGCGAAAGCTACCCAACTTCCCTCGTCACACAGGAGGGAAAAGCTTTTAGAGAAAAAACCCAAAATGAATATCAAAATTTAAGTGCAGAATTGTAAAACGTTTATAAAAGTTTCAGACTCTTAAACCCAAATTTTGGCTCCATCACGCATTTGCAATGGTTTTTGTTTGGGGAACAATAAAATGTGTATTTTCTTCTCCCTTTTTTGGAGCAAAAGCTTGCATAACATTACCGCTAAAAATGAAAAAAATGGAGGGGACTGCTAATTATAGTACACAAATACCACCTTCCAATGTAGAACAGCAAATTTGATAATACCTGATTCGTGCTTTCATCTCCCGTGGATGTAGATTTTAAATTTTAAAAGTATCAAAATGTCTGACGGCAAAGCGCCACATGTTTTTTTAATGTCTTGTCGTGTTTCTAGCACTCATTTCCTTTTCAAACGAAAAAACAGTACGTATCGGGGCCCAAAATTCTGGGGAGGGCATGATTTGACCCGTGTATTAATTGGGGTAAAAACGAATTTAAATTTTTTTAGTAATTTTGTTATTCCCGGGCCCCCCTCCTAAACCCCCCAGGTGGGGGTGCCGCACCCCCTACTCCCCCCCCTTTTGTGCAAAATCACCCATATTCCCCCAGGGTAGGCCCGGGGGAAACCGCCCAAATATTTTTTATCTGACCCAAAAAAAAGCAAAGGCCAGCATGCGAGTCGTCAAAATCCTAATCGCTCTACTGGCGGGCATTGGCCAATTGCCTGATATTTTGGAAATGCCCTGACATTTTTTCATGTGAAAGCGAACCTGCACGTATAATCCCAGCCCCTTCCTTTGGGCCCCGCTTTTATTACTGATTTTCTATTTCAAACCTGGGGGATATTGTATATTGGCACTGAGGGGGGGGTAGTAGTTGCAGTATTCGGAGCCTGGTCAAAGGAGAGCCTTGGGTCGGGAATCGGGAGAGTTGAATTGGGGGGGCTATTGGTAAGGGGGCAACCCTCATTCCCCCTAGTGGGGTAAAAAAAGTCTTATTTTGGCCATGGAAAAGCCTGGAGTATTTTGGGGGAAAGGGGAAAAAATCCACCCCTCAGGGTCCCCTGGGGGGTAAGGACTAGACAACGAAAAAAAAGGGGAATACCGTGCCCTGCTCCTCAGGCCCTTCGGGGCTGGGCCCAAAGGGCAGCCTTTCATCCTTTTAGCCGGCTCTAAACTTAGGAAGTAGACAGTGAAGGGTTGGGGGAAGGGGAAAGGAAATGAAAAAAGCAAAAAAAAGGGAGGGAAAAAGGGAAAAACCCTGCAAAATTGTTAATCGAGGGCTGAGCTCAAAGGCAGGGGGGGGTTCCCAGCATTGGGCCCAGTCCTCGCTTCCCAAACCCCCAACGCAAAAACGGGCAAGGGGTTTTGTGGGTTTTTGTGTGTTTGGGTGTGGTGTGTGTGTGTGTTGTGTGTGGTGGTGTGTGTGTGAAATTTTTAACCGTTGTTACAGTGCTCAAGGAGCCAAAGACGCTGTTGCGAAATTTTAAAGGAAAAAACCCGGGTTTTGGGCACTACTTTGCATAAAATTTGGCCCTGATATCTAAAAAAAAATTAATAGCAAAAGGGGCCAATCGGGGCTTTCCTTTTTACATAGGGCCTTTTTTATCTCAATAAGGCAAAAATTTTTTGCTGCAAAAAAAACGCCACAGGCCACCACACGCCCATGACGCACACCAGTATACGCTCCCGCTGATTTTTTACAATACACAGCATCATTTACAGTTGACCCTCCCGCGTGTGCTCTTCCTTCTTGTTGTGCAATTATTGTAAAGTAACTGCCCAAACTGTGACCCCTCACCCCCGTCCCGCCCCCCCCATTTGTTTTTCGACTAAGTCTAATTTTATTATTCACACTTCGACTATCGCGCGAGTGCTCTCCTGTATTTTGTCGATAATACGTATGGACGCCAGAACTTTGAAAACTAAACAAGCAAACAAAAACCCGCTGAACAGAGAAAACGGGGGGCGGGCTGGCTGAAGAGGAAGCGCTAGATTCTTTCGTGAGAATCCTGCAAT